>NC_136966.1:41263008-41335508 GCF_032717465.1 Coenobita brevimanus
AGAAAACTGGCCATTTCAGCAGGTGTCAGAGATCTTTTGAGATTACACTGAAGGATTGTCAGTGTTTTGAAAGTAAGATACACGAACTGTGTTAATGTGTTATTGTGTGGAGGCTGCATTGCTGTGAGGGCATGGCGGACTGGTTATGAATGTCGGTTGTTGCAGGGAAGGGTTGTTGTCACCATGTAGTCTAGCCAGATGAACTTTTAGTTCTAGGAAGGACAGTTTCTGAGAGAAGAAATCTTGGTGGTGATTCATGACTGCACGTTTTGGGTGACTGCTAGTTATATGTTTGTGAAGTGTAGTGCTACGTATCACTGATATTGGTTAATGTGAATTCACCAGACTGATTTTCAAATTACCTGCAGAGAGAGAGAAGGAGGAGAGGAAACCTGATTATTTTTGTCAGTTGCATTCCTTCGGAAATATGCAGTGTTTTGACCCCATCATTACGGTCACATCTTTTATCTCCATCGTGAGAAATCAGGCACAGGTATAGCCAGGTACGGGTATAGCCTGGTGAGTAACTGAACAATCATCGATTAGCTAACAACTTAGTTTTTTTCAGTAAATCAAAGGAGGAATTAAATGACAGTTGGTCTGAACAGGGAGGGTCTGAAAATAGGCTTGGAAATACATATGAAGAAGATTTTATTTATTTATTTATTTTTTTAACAGACATATTCAGTCCCTTCAAATATACATAGATAAAGAACTAGAATGTGTTGAAAGGTACGTATTCTTAAGGCAAGCAGCTCAGACAGTACCAGCTCTTGACTACGTAATGAAGGAAAGGACAGGAATGAGATAAATTAAGTTCATAAAGGATAAGCAACTTTATCAGAAGAAGCGGTTCCTTAATTAGTGTGTCCCTCCTGTTCTAACTTATGGATCGGAAATGTGGACTCTAACAAAATCCTTGGAAAGTAAACTTAGCATTGGCCGTAAAGAAAAAAAGAAAGTCCTCTATGAGACAGCCCTAGCATGAATTCAATATGGACGGTGGGTGTTCGCGCCGAAGTGGTGACATGTGGAGATGTAGGAGGACTACTGGGCCTTGGGGACATGTCCTGGAGATAGGCCCTGAAGCCTGTACCCAGAGTGGAACACACACACACACACACACACACACACACACACACACACACACACACACACACACACACACACACACACACACACACACACACACACACACACACACACACACACACACACACACACACACACACACACACACACACACACACACACACAATAGAGACAAGAGTTTCGTGGATAAGGGAATAGACGCAGGTAGAGGATACAGTCACTACAATATAAAGAAGAATGGATGTGTGCAGGTAATGTCCTTCGAGGGGTGCATATTTGTTGTTTTTATTCTTGGTGAAAAGTCTACATTTAAACCATCGGCTGTTTCATGCCGGCCATCTTCGTGCAGTATTGTCGTCAAAGGATGTGTTACCCTCGTCTCTCCACCGTACACCACCATTCCAGGTATAGGCCTATCACTTAGTCCTCTTGACTTTTACCATTCCTATATCCTTCTTCTCCTTCCCACTCCCCCCCCCCCGCCATATATATATACACGCAGGTAAGTCTGTTGGTTATGAGTAGGCTACTGGGGGGGGGGATGCTTAGTTTGCATTTTTTTTTTTTTTTTTTTTTGTATGTGCTCGACTCTGGGCATAGGCATCACAGCCTGCTCCCGGGGCCCAATAGTCTTCCTACACACCATACACCGCTACATGTCACCACTTCGGCGCTAACACCCACCGTCCATATTGAATACATGCTAAGGGCTGTTTCATACAGGACAGGTGTATTGGTATTAGCGGGGGTATTTTTACGACATGTCGGCGGGTCTTCTGGTAGATAGGTAAAGTCTGCTTTGTATGAAGTTCAAATCCTTAAACTGTTCCCTGCCCCAGCGGGGATTTGAACCTGGGTCCGGTAGGACCGCAGGCCACCTGTCTACCGATTTAGCCACCGTATTACATTTTTACGAGCTCAAAACTTTCGTGTACCAATACCTCAGAGCACAGAAGGTACTGGGTGGTGATGAATCTTGTTAATATTGAAGCAAGTGCATCGACACAATGAGAATTCCTTAGTGCATCGACACAATGAGAATTCCTCCTGGTGTTTCTGATACGAGACATCTGGACAGACTTTTAACCTTAACAATATCAGATGGTAGGTCAGCGGCTGTTTTACGTAATATATAAATAGTTTTTTTTTTTTTTTTTTTTTTTTTAATGCCTTTCTACCAAATAACCTCCGGGCAAGTCATCGCTCTATGTTACAGATATAGCTTGCTATTGAAATTAGTGCACACACACCGACCACACCTACCCGGCAGCTTGCAAAATGTTATTGTAGTTTTGTGTGATACGTGGTCTGTTTCAGCGGGATGATGCAGCTTTTAGATTGAGCGATACTGATATATCCATTATTAAAATAACAACCATACATGTTACACTTCAGAATACAAATACTGAAAACGGACGTCATCTACTCACGAGTAGCAAGCAAAATCAGGCAAACTTTGAGAAAAGTAAGAATTTTTGTGAGCTGGCTGTGTATTATTGGGAGTCTGTCAGCCCGGTTATACGTACCTGTCTGCTTGGCTACAACTACAGTAGCTGTAATGAATATGTGTGATGGCGATGATATGGTGGTAAATGATGGGGGGAAGGGGGAGGGAGAAGTTCTCTATCCTGAACAATGTACGCATACATTTTTCGTCAGCGCTCTCTTGTGACTCTTTGTATACGTGATTCACAAAAATAGAAAATATGCAGATACGTAGATTAGAAAGAGAGAGACGCTGACCTAAGAACAGGTTACACATTCATTGTACCGCTTATTTAATAAGTGGCCGATATTTGCCTGTTCATGCATTTGAAAATGATCAAGTATTTTGATATTATTTACATTTTATATATCATTTCGCGACCTGCCAAAAACATCTGGCGATCCGCTGGGGTTCACGACCCCCAAGTCTGAAACCGCGGGAATAGTGAACTGTTAACTGAAAAGAGGCGAAATGGATTCTGAAAAGCAAACATTTTGGGTGCCTGAATTTCGTTAAAATAATTTTATCCTCCATTACATATTGACTTCTTACATAATTTAAGTCTTGCCATTTCACGATTTCATTCAGCTTAGGATAAACTTTTTAACTTCAAGGAGTTATATACAGCCATTAGTAATTTCTTTCACCACCAATTTCTGAAGTCGAAAATAAATGGAATGGTAGCAGCAAAGTGTGTGTCGGTCAGAAGGAAGTGGAAGAAGTTTGTGTCAGGGTCAAAATGATGTGTAAAAAGTTGTGTGTGTGTGTGTGTGTGTGTGTGGGCGAGTGTATGTAAGTGATGTCAAGGTGGTGGTATCTGTTTTATTTGTGGCCGTTACATGTCGCGTCAGTCGGGGAGACCAGACAGTTTATTTCAGTCTACTCCACCACCGGGCATGGACGCTCTCGCGCGTGCCATGTGCGTGCGTGCGTGTATGCATTCGTGTGTGTGTGTGTGTGTGTGTGTGTGTGTGTTTTCCCTTCTGCTCTTCTCCTATACAATACCCTACCCTGTCTGGTCAAGCTTTCCCTCTGTAACTTACCCTGCCCGGCCCTGTCTGATGTTTTCCCTGTGCCCTGCCCTGCCCTGCCCTGCCCTGCCCTGCCCTATTCTATTCTGCATTTTCTTTTTCTGCCCTGCCCTACCCTGCCTTGCCCTTTCCTGTCCTGTCTTGTTCTGTTTTGTCCTGTTTGGCTTTTCTTTCCCCCTTACTGTCCCATCCTGTCCTGTCTTACGTTGCCTTGCATTGTTCTGCCCTGTTCTGTGTTTCTCCTTATTGTCCTGCCCTGATCTGCCTTTATCCTTTCTTTCTTGTCCTGTCCTGTCCTGCCTTGACTCCTCCAGCCCTGTATATCCTGCTCTGACCTGTTTACTTTCCCCTTCCTTCCCTGCTTTGCCTTGCCGTGCCCTGCCTTATCCTGCCTTTCACTTTTCCTTTTTTTTTTTTTTTTTTTTTTTTTTTTTTTTTAAATGCGAGGAAGAAGGAACCCAAGGCCTCGAGCCCGCAAACTTATTCTTTCCAAGAGAAAAACAAAATACAAGAGAGAGCCAAATTCAAGATCCGATCATTTCGAGATGCCTGGACACACCGCGTTTGAAAGACTGGAGATCATAGGAAGCAGGAATTACAGACAGAGGGAGACAGTTCCAGAGTTGACTTGTTGCATAAATGAAGGACCGGGAGTAACGGTTAACTCTTTCATTAGAGAGTTGGATAGAAAAGGGATGCGAGTTTGTTGCTAGACGGGTACTATGTGCCCGTCGTTGAGGTGGAGGAATGCATGCAGACAGTTCAGAGGAGCAGTGACCATTGAAGTAGCGATAGAAAAAAGATAAAGATGCAACAGTGCGACGAAGAGACAGAGGTTGAAGGGAGTCAGTAAGAGGAGGAGAGTTAATGAGACGAAAAGCCTTTGACTCCACTCAATTGAGAAGAGCTGTATGTTGGGAGCCTCCCCACACATGAGGGTTGTACTCCACACAGGGGTGGATAAAACCCCTGTATAGAGTCAACAATTGTGCAGGGGTAAAGAAGGAACGGAGTCGGCTTAGCACACCTAATCTCTTGGAAGCAGATTTTACAAGAGACGTAATATGATCTTTCCAAGATAAGTCCCGAGTAAATGAAACCCCAAGCATGTTCAAGGATGATGCAGGATTAAGCTGAATATTATTAAACATTAGTGGGTATACCTGTGGAAGATTTTGTTGGTTTGATAGCTGTAAAAACTGAGTCTTTGATGCATTAAAAACAACAAGATTATTCTTACCCCAGTCAGAGATAGGAGCCAAGTCAGACATTAGGTGTGCCATAGCCTCATCCCTTGTTTGTTGAAGTAATTGCTGAGATGGACATTGCGGGAACCGAATGGAAAGAAGGGTGGAGTCATCAACATAAGAGTGGATAGGGTTAGATGTACAGCTTAGAAGGTCATTGATGAATAAAAGGAGGAGAGTTGGTGATAGGACAGAGCCCTGAGGAACACCACTGTTGATAGATCTAAGAGAAGAACGATGGCCGTCTACAAAAACGGCTATAGAACGACCAGAAAGGAAGCTAGATATGAAGGCACAGATAGAAGGATAGAAACCGTAAGAGGGCAGTTTGGAAATTAAAGATTTATGCCAGACTCGATCGAAAGCCTTAGAGATGTCAAGTGAAATGGCAAAGCTTTCGCCAAAGTCCCGAAAGGAAGATGGCCAGGAGTCAGAAAGGTAGGTGAGATGATCGCCAGTGGAGCGTCTCTGACGGAACCCTTACTGATGATCAGAAGGAAGGTTGTGTTAGGAGAGATGCTTTAAAGTTTTCCTATTAAGAATTGACTCGAAAACTTTTGAGTTACAGGATGTTAAAGCAATTGGACGATAGTTAGAGGGTTGGGAATGGTCACCCTTCTTTGGGACTGGCTGAATGAGAGCAAACTTCCAGCAAGAAGGAAAGGTACAAGTCGATAGACAAAGGGGAAAGAGCTTGCCTAGGCAGGGTGTAAGCACAGAAGCGCAGTTCTTGAGAACAACAGGAGGGACTCCATCAGGCCTATATGCCTTATTAGTATTGAGGCCAGCAATGGCAGAAAATACATCTGCTGAAGAAATTTTAATGTCAGCCATGCGGCAGTCAGAGGGGGAAAGTGATGGAGGAGCAGCACTGGCATTGTCTAAGGTAGACTTGGAGGAGAAAGTCTGAGTGAAGAAATCTGCTTTATCAATAGAAGAAATAGCTACAGAGCCTTCAGAGTAGAAAAGAGGAGGGATGGATGATGAGGTAAAGTTGTTAGAAAGGTTTTTGGCCAGGTGCCAGAAGGAGCGGGAAGAATTCAAGTTCGAGAGTTGACAGCATTTAGTACGGATGAATTTATTTTTAGCAGAGTGAAGAACAGACTTAGCACGATTCCGGGCAGACATGTATAAAAGATTTGATTCAGGGGTGGGTTGGCTTCGGTACCTTTTATAGGCCCTCTCCTTGTTGCAGACAGTATTGGAACAAGCGTGATTAAACCAAGGCTTTCTTGCATTAGTCAGAGGATATGAGAAAGGAATGTATGCTTCCATGCCCGAGAGAATAACCTCCGTAATGCACAAGGCACACTCAGATGGCTCCCGGCCATGGAAGCAATAATGATTCCGGGAAAAATCAAAGAAGTACTGTCTGAGGGCCTCCCAATCCTCAGCTCCAAAGTGCCACAGACGACGTTTCTTTGGAGGGTTCACAGGCCGTACCGGAGCGATAGGACAGGTTAAGGTGATAAGGTTGTGATTGGATGAGCCCAACGGAGAGAAAAGATGAACAGTGTAAGCAGAAGGATTAGTAGTAAGAAAGACGTCAAGTATGTTGGAGCTCTCTCCAAGGTTGTCAGGGATATGGGTAGGGTGCTGTACAAACTGCTGTAGGTCATTAAGGATAGAAAAGGTGTAGGCTAGTTCACCAGGTGGATCAGTGAAAGGAGAGGAGAGCCAAAGGTGGTGGTGAACATTGAAATCTCCTAGAATGGAGATTTCAGAGAATTGAGAAATGGATAGAATGTGTTCCATCGTAGAAGTAAGATAGTCAAAAATTTTTTGATAGTCAGTAGAATTAGAAGATAAATAATCAGCGCAGATATATTTAGTCAGAGAATGACAGGAAAGCCGAAGCCAGATTGTAGAGAATTCAGAAGAATCGAGTTCAGGAACACGAGAACAAGATAGGTCGTTGCGTACATATACGCAACATCCACCTTTGGCTTTGAAGTGAGTATAGAGAAAGTAGGAGGATACAGAAAAGGGTTTGCTGTCAGTTGCCTCAGACAGCTGAGTCTCAGTTAGAGAAAGAAGGTGAGGTTTAGAGAAGGAGAGGTGGTGCTCAACAGAGCTAAAGTTAGAGGAAAGGCCACGAATGTTGCAGAAATGAAGAAGAAGAGAGTCAGACAGTGGTTCCACGCAGCTCGAGTCGTCACCGGGAGAGGGGCGGAAGGTGGGGGCATTTATGGTCCCCGCCCCTGGGGACTCCAAGGCCACGTGTAATGCTGCCATGATTTTTTAATTCTGGGAAAGGAAGTGATGTGTATACTGTGCATCTAGTTTGGCGTTGATAGTTAGAGAAACTTGTATTGGAGAGCATGCTGGCCTACTCTCTGTGTTACTGAGACACTGAAAAAGTTCAGCAAAGGGGGATGGTCGGGACCTAGTCCCGAGGGCTGATGAAACGGGAGCTCCAGCTCTCCCTGTCATCAGCTTTCCATCCACCTTGGGAGTACTGCCTTGCTTGACTGGTGCAACAGTTTACTCCTGTCCTGCCTATCCTCCTCCTGACCTGTCCTGCCTATTCTCCTCCTGACCAGTCTTGCCTATGCTCCTCCTGACCTATCCTGTCTTTCCTCCTCTTGACCTGTACAGTTTTTCGTCTTCCTAGCCTGGCATGCCTTCCACTGGCCTATCCTGTTCTTCCCATGTGTAGGCTGCCGTGTCTTTCCCTGCCCTGCTTTCCTCCTGCCTGCCTTAACCCCTCTCTCTCACTCTCATGCCATGGCCTTTCCTTTTCCATTCCTCCCTTTCCTCTCCTCCTTCCCTACTTTTCTTTCTACCATCGTCCCGTCCTATCCATTTCCTTCCCTCCTTCCACTCCTATCCTGCCATTTCCCCCACTACCCTCCCACACAATCCTACAGACTTGTTATCCCCTCCCTGGTGGTGGCAGTGGTGCAATTGGAAGCACACTTGGCACACATCTGATAATTTCCAGGTTCAGATCTCGGCTCGATCATGCGATCTTTGTGCAAGGTCTCCAGCATCACAGACGTTCGTACCGAGAACTGGAATAGGAACCTGGATTGTAGATTCGACGGTTGAGTATCGTACTTTGGAAGAGATAAGGGTTTGACAAAAATTTATTATCTTCGTTAATGCCTGTCGTTTAGTCGGTAACCATAACTTTTCTTCCCTTCCCTCCTTTCAGCCCTACCGTACCCATACCTTGATGACCTTAACCTACTACTCTACTCTTCCCTTCACGCCTCCTCCCTCCTTCCCTACCACTGTCCAGTCCTTCTTTGCCTTGTTGTATTTTGCCCTTCCGTAGATAACCTTGTTTTTTCCTGCTCCAAGGCCCGTATTTTTATCGGTCAAGGAGGCTGCATAGTACCTCTTTCTTTCCAGTATATTTGCACATCTGGTAATATGTTTTTGTATGTCGTATACATAATCGTTTGTCCGTAGTGAAATAACATAAGTTTCCTACACGAGAATAGCAAGGGGTAGTAAGCAAAGTATGTCTAAGGAAGTGGTAATAGAAAGCCTCCCAAACTGACGGAAATGCGGGTCCAAATCCCCTTTCCAGTCTCTGCCTTGCACTGCCTTGCCTGCAGTCTGCTGTATCTTATTCCTCCAGGTTCTTTTGAGCCTTTCAGACCGAGAACGTACATTATATTCTATTCATGCCAGCACTGGACTATAGCGCAAGACAGACCTTTCGAAATTGAGGGTTAGATACAGCCTTCATCAACTCATTGCGAGGGCTCTCTTAATCTGAATAAAATTGTGACAGCTGAAAAAAAAAAGAATGTTATCTTAGGGCATGGACCTCTTTGTTTTGCCCTATCGTGGTACTTGGTGGTGTAGTCGTTTAAGGCGCCAATAGAAGGAAGAGTCAGGGTTCGAGTCCATAAGAGACGGCTGGCCTTTTATCGATCATGGAATGCCACCTGCGGTGTAGGTCTCTTTCCTTTAACTTCTACTAGCAGAGGATGTAACTTAAATATTTTTTGTCTTTAGACTGTTTTATTACACTTGAGAGAGACCTCGAAGTGGGGGGTCAGAAAATACCATCAATTACTCCTTGATTACGTGAGGGCTTTCCTGAGTTGAATAAAGTAGCTAAGGGCTTTTGGTTAGAACGAAAAAAAAAAAAAAAATCATCGGACTATCTATCTATCTATTGCTAGACGCCTTAATCCCGTAAGGGGTGGCCACAAACAAATCACCTCCATGTCGCCCTGTCCCCCGCCATTTCACTGCCCTGCTCCCAGTTCACACACCCCTCTGTCATATACGTCTCCGCTCCATCCCTTCATCTTATCCTTGGCCTCCCCCTCCCTCTCGCCCCTCCACCTCACTCACATACACTCTCCTCATCAATCTCTCGCTCTCCATCTTCTCTACATGGCCAAACCACCTCAGTGTGTTTCTCCTAACGCTTCCTATCACATCCACATCCACACCACAACACTCCTTCACTTCCTCATTTGTCAGTCTCTCTCTCCATGTGACTCCACATGATCCTCTCAAGTAACTCATTTCCACTGCTCTCACTCTTGACTTCTGTCCCTCTAACAAGGTCCAAGCTTCACAACTATACGTTAGAGATGGTATCACAGTACTGTCATGCAGTAACTTTTTCACTTCCATGCTCACTTCCCTGTTAATTTTCACTGCTTTCAAGGAACCAGCAACCCTTTTTCCTTGTTGTACCCTTTCTAGCACTTCACTCTTTAAACTCCATCCTTACTCGTCACACTACCCAAGTACATAAACGCACTCACATTTTCCATTTTCTCCTCATCCAACCTTATTGTACATTCACTGACTTCATTTCCGTCGAAGACCATAACTTTGCTCTTCCTTACATTCACCTTTTGATTCCGTTTCTTACATACTCTTCCAAACTCATCCACCAAGCCTTGCAGCTCCCCCTTGTCTTCACTTAACAACACAGAATCATCCGCAAACAACAGTAGAGGGAGTTTCCAAACATTGTCGTCTTTCATTAGGGCCGCTCCAACATCCACTATCCGACCTTGTATCTCTTTTATTACCCCATCCATATGCAGATTGAACAGCCATGGAGATATGGCACATCCCAGTTTCAATCCGATCTATCAAATAGAAAAATTCACTCAGTTCAATATCCACATGTACTGCAGCCTTAGCACCCTTATACATACTCTTCACGGCGTTCAGCAACTTTCCATTTACTCCATATTTCTGAATACTTTCCACAGCCCTTGTCTATCCACCCTGTCATATGCTTTCTCCAGATCCATGGAGGCCGCGTACAGCTTCTTTATCGTCTCTAAAAACTTTTCCACTAAAGACCTAAGAATGAATATCTGATCTACACAACCTCTTCCCTTCCTAAAACCTCCCTGTTCTTCTCCAGCTAATTCCTCTGTTATTTCCCTAACTCTGTCAACAAGTATCGTACTATATACTTTTCCTATTACAGATAAGAAGACAAATGCCCCTATGATTACCACACACTGCCTCGGACTGAAGGTGATAAATATTCAGCAAAGTGAGTGCCTACCCTTAGACTTTGACACAGTACAAGAGGTAGTATGGGACAGGATATTTACCTTTTCGGACAGCTTAACCATCACTGTCCCCTCTCACTCAGGGTCATATTCTGAGTCCCTTTAGAAATTTCCTTACGTCTGCTTAGCGAATGATTCTGTGCACTGCATCTACCAGTGATGTACATTGATATTCGTACGGTATAGATAACCTACAACAGAAGGTTAAGGTGTAATATGCCCCATAAATAGCAAGCTAAGGAAGAAATCCTGTGAATCCCGATGCGCCACCCAAAGTGCGGCCTAGCCCTGCCGTGTTTGCCTCGATTTTTGTCCTGTTAAGCCTTACTAACTTTAAAATACGTTACACTTGTCTACCAAACCCTTTCTTGCCTTAACTTGCCTTGTCTCATGCTGTCCTGGTCTGGTCTTATTTGTCTTATCTTGCATTGCCTTGCCTCATGCTCCCCAGCTCTGCCCTTCCATGTCTTCTCCTGCGCTCCCCTGCTCTGCCAAGCCATTCCTTGACTTAAAGCTTTACCTAACCCTTCCTTTCCTTTCCTTTCCTTACGCTTTCGTTTTTTGACTCACCCAGTCCTTGCCTTGCCATTCGTGTCCTTGCATTGCCTTGCCTTTCTTTGCGTTGTCTTATGATCCTATGTCCTGTCACGTCATGTTCTCCCCTTTGCTACCTTACCATTTGTTATGTTTCCTCCTTCACTGGTGTGTCATGCATATCTGTGTCCTTTGCTGCCTCGCCCCTCTTGCCTCGTATCTGGTTGTCCTGTCCTGCTGTCTCATGCCTTCATCAACTACTTCATACCCCATCTCTTCCGTGCCCTACCAGTCACCTCCGTACCCTATCCATCTCCTCCGTTCCCTGCTCAAATTTTCCGTGCCCTACCCATCTCTCCCTTGCCCTATCCATCTCTTCCGTGTCCTTTCCTTCTCTTCTGTGCCCTGCCCTTCTCTTCAGTGCCCTACCCATCTCTTCCTTGCCCTGCCCTTCTCTTCCGTGCCGTACCCATCTCTTGCGTGTCCTATCTATCTTTTCCTAGCCCTACCCATCTCTTCGTCGCCCTACCCATCTCTTCCATGCCCTGCCCATCTCTTTCTTCCCTTACTCATCTTTTCCTTGCCCTACCCATCTTTTCCTTGCCGTACCCATGTCTCTCTTGCCCTACCCTTCTGTTCCTTCCCTTACTCATCTCTTCCTTGCCTTACTCATCTTTTTCGTCCCTTATTCATCTCTTCCTTTCCTTACTCATCTCTTCCTTGCCCTACCCATCTCTTCTTCCCTTACTCATCTTTTCCATGCCCTACTCATCTCTCCCTTCCATTACCCATCTTCTCCTTGCCTTACTCATTCCTTCCATGCCCTACCCATCTCTTACTTACCATACCCAGGTTAAATATATCTTGTCCATCTGTTTAGTGCTCCGTTCATTCCTTCTTTGCCGTCCCCTGCCTTACCCGGATCTTAGGACGGCAAAAGGGACCTTATTGTACATTGGACGGTTGCATTTCGTACTCTAGGGAAATATTGGCGTAGGGAAAAATGCATGCTTCAATAAACTCCGTGCAGTCCGTAGGTGTTAATCTGATCCCCCTTCTTCTACAATGTCCATCTGGTTAACATCCCTGTCATTTCCCTGCCCTGCCCAGTTGCTGCCTGCCCGACCCAGCTTTGGCACTCATTTTACCAGCCATTCTCTCTCTCTCTCTCTCTCTCTCTCCTTCCCCCCCCCCTCCAGTGAGTGAGCCGTCTTGTCAGCCCATCCAACCCAGTTACCTAGCCACTCCGCACCCTGCCACCCACGCCCTGCCCGCCCATTTTAGACTGCCCAGCCACCCACCCCAACCGTTTTAGATCACCCCTCGCCGCCTGCCAAACCCCTGACCCTCTTCCTCCTCCCCTCACCCACCCAACCCCTCAACCCCTCTCTCGCATCACGGCCAATTCTAACTTTCCCTCTACCCCTGTCCCCTACCCCTCCGTCTGCTTTTATATGCATTCCCTTCAGCCAAGGACGCCCCCTGCCTCCCCTTCATTAAACCCCTTCGCTTCCATGACGTGAAGTTTATGTCATTCTTGGTACATCCAGGCGATTTTGATTAGTTTTTGGGAGAGACTTTCCAAAATTCAGGGAGTATATACAGTCTTCATCAGTCCTTCAGTTCAAGAGACTCTTCCCAAGTACAATACTGGAGTCTGATGGTACCAAGAATGAAATGAGAGAAAAATGTTAGCTGTGTGTGTGTGTGTGTGTGTGTGTGTGTGTGTGTGTGTGTGTGTGTGTGTGTGTGTGTGTGTGTGTGTGTGTGTGTGTGTGTTTTAACGACGTACGTTGGTGTTCATGTGTGCGGTTTGTTACGCAGTCCTGTCCATGTTGTAAATACCGGTACATTAACTTTACAGGCAGCGGAATGACTGTTTGTCATTTGTAAGTGAACCAATTATAAAGAAAGATACAAAAGAGGCTATACGTACAGACAGTGTTTTGAGGTACAGCCAGGACTGCGGGGACATGTGCGATGTGTGAATATGTCGTGTGACTCATCTCACTGGACGTGCTGTTGATACGTCTCGCACTTGCCTAGTTTCACCTCACCCCCTTTTTAGATGAGAAAAGAGATGATGATGATGATGATGATGATGATGATGATGATGATGATGATGATGATGATGATGACTAAAATAAATCGCAAACGAGGGGGTGACAGTAAGTCCTAAAGCCAGGAGAATGCGTTACTGAAACACCTGGGAGTATCTTATATAATTATGTACCTTACAAATGCTGATAGTCCGTTGGCCGTCACATCGCGGAATGTGGCCAGAGAAGCCGTGTTCTCTGTAACCTGCTCATATTTTTATCTTGAGGGGAAAGCAACAGAATATTTTATTTTGTTTTTCCTGTACCCTGGTAGTGTTACAGGGTCTGTGATCTCCTTCCAAATTAGAGCTTTACAGCAAACCACTCATGGGGGAAAAGGTAACTATACGTATATTCAGCTGCTGGGGTAACCCCTCCAATCCTATGAGGTAATTGTTATTTTATTATTGGTACTACCAGGCGACTTTATATAACTTAGAATAGAGCTCTCGTGAAGGTGCTAATGAATGTCGTATCTAACTTATTCATTTCAAAAAGTCCCTTCGAAGGCTGGATAAAGTCGTCTGTTGAAGCAGAAATGGAATGTAAAACACTTCTTTGAAGTGACGTGATTAAAGAAAGCACGGCCAAGTCTATGACATTCAGTTTCTAGCGCTAATTTTTATGAATAGGACTGGTTGAGGGAGCATGAGGAAAACGAAAATATTAATAGGTGAAGGGCACTGGGAAGGAGAAATAAAAAGGAAGTGAGTTTTTGAGACATTAAAAATATCGAGTGTTTATTCTGCTCCGTCATATATAGCAGGCAGATTAGAAGTTTAGTTTGTTGTAGTGAATGCCGTGACATGCTTAGATAAACTAGCGGGAAAGTCTTGGGTGAAATGAATGTACGACGATATGAGTCGATTTACCACTAAGTCAAAACTCTGATGAATAAAAGGAAGTGAATTGTTAAATGACAGCCCCGAGGAGCGCCAGTGTTAATAGCTGTAGATGCAGAGCAGTTAACCGTCTACGGCAGAAAATATAAACAAAGTAGATGAAAGCGTGGATGGACGGATAGAAACTATAGGAGGTGAGTGGAGAGGCTAAAGATTTGTGGCGGATTCGGTCGATGGCTTTGATTATGTTTAACGCAATAGCAAAAGTTATCCGAAATCCCGAAATTAGGATGATCAAGAGTAAGAGGAATGTCAGATCGGCAATGAAACTCTTTGACTGATCCCATGCTGAGGAATGGAAATTTTATGAGATGTGTGCTTTAAAGTCATTGTTTTAACTTTTTTCACTATGAGAAATGCTTAAATATAATAAATTCATCTAGTAGCAAAAGTTAAAATGGAGAATTAAATGGTGTCGTAGTCATTAGGTTGATGGAGTTGTTGCTGTGGCTGTCCCCTCCACTAAGAGAGATCTCCCCTTCAGCTTATGATGTGAAACTACAGCGATAAAGGTATCATCGTAATGCATGCTTAGAGTATTCAGTCCCATGAAGTATATTTTAACCCAGCTACCGTCAGACGATTTTATTCAGCTTAGGAGAGACGTCTTGTGCTATAGGGCTTCATAAAGGCTGTCACAAACCCCGTAGGCTTGGAGTCTCTCTGAGCTGGATAAAATCGAATTCAGTAGATAAAACGTCTTCAGGTTAAAGGGATTACACCTCTCAATCCGACGATGTATATTGTATTTAATTCTTTTGTATTACGAGATTATTTCTTTCAGCTTTGGAGAATTTTTGTCGAACTGGAAGGATTAGTTATTGCCATCATCAGCCCCTTTACAGCTAGAGATCTGTCCTAAGTTTTATAAAACCGTCTGGTGGGTAATACTGAAACACAGAAATACATCAACGGAGTGAAGGTGTTAAAGGCTTCAGACGATACAAATCTGAGAGACAGTTGTAGCTGACTCATTTACTATCTCAGGCTCGTGTGTGTGTGTGTGTGTGTGTGTGTGTGTGTGTGTGTGTGTGTGTGTGTGTGTGTGTGTGTGTGTGTGTGTGTGTGTGTGGTGAGAGACCGTGAATTCCTAGCCAACTTCTGACCGACGGTAGTGGACGCGGTAGTGCTGTGTGTGTGTGTGTGTGTGTGTGTGTGTGTGTGTGTGTGTGTGTGTGTGTGTGTGTGTGTGTGTGTGTGTGTGTGTGTGTGTGTGTGTGTGTGATGCTGCAAACTGACAGCGCTGGCAGTCTGACAGTATACTAAAGGTGCCTAGAGACAGAGGGGAGGGCGAAAGTGGAATATTTGTGTGTGTGTGTGTGTGTGTGTGTGTGTGTGTGTGTGTGTGTGTGTCTCTCTCTCTCTCTCTCTCTCTCAAGGAACCGAACATTTTGAAAGTATCCTGTAGGTGTGATCATTGTAGGACATGGTTCCCTTCAGTACGATAAGTTTTTATATTTTCCTCCCGACACGTTTGGTTTATAAGCAGGTGCAATGTTTCGTCTAGAAGGGCTTCAGAATGGCCTCCTTTAACTCCTTCGGTGCCCTGCTGTCTTTAATTCATTGGAGGAATCACCAGACAGTATTATCTGTTTTCGGGAACCTCTCTCGGTGAAGGAATTGAAAGCAGTCCACACCAGTCATTCTGTACCTGGGGGACGTGAGCAGTTTCCAAAGGGGCGTGAGGACTCGGAGAAGAAATAGTGAGTGGCTTGAATGTGTGTGTGTGTGTGTGTGTGTGTGTGTGTGTGTGTGTGTGTGTGTGTGTGTGTGTGTGTGTGTGTGTGTGTGTGTGTGTGTGTGTGTGTGTGTGCGTGCGTGCGTGCGTGCGTGCGTGCGTGCGTGCGTGTGTGTGTGTGTGTGTGTGTGTGTGTGTGTGTGTGTGACGATGAACTGTTGATTTATATTCACTATTCCTATTCTGTCTGTTTCAGCCTTCAGAGCACATTTTTCCTTTGTATCCGTGCAGTAAGCTGGTTTCTTCATGTCTGTTGTCTGGTTGCCTTCTTGCTTTGTTTTCTTATTAATCTTTCCTTTTCGAGAGCAAATGAAAGATGCTAATAAGTCATATTTTACAAGGCAGAGCAAATCCCACTTAAAATATACACATTCCATCACTTCCCCCCATCCCTCGTAAAGGAGGATAGTGAAATGCAGGAGACGGGCTAATGCAGCCTATACTTAGCTGGGTTAGCGTCCACTTGAACCTTGGACAAAAAACAATAATTGTGGAATAAGCTTTCGTGGTCAGTGGATATGATGACCAAGGTCAGGGGGTGCACGGAAATATGTGAACCAAGAGTATGGGGCGCGACCCGAAACAGGATGAGAACCTCTGGTCTACCTTACCCGTCGAGTACAGGAGTGTCTTAGTCGTACATTACAGTCAGATCATATTATTCGGTTTGGGAGAGACCTGTGTTAGTGATGGGATTAAGTTTTATAGTTAACTGTATATAAAATGGTTATGCAGGCTTTGACGAACAGCTTACACGTGGTGACATTGTGGACGCTGGATCGAGTAAAGCAGTTGCAGCGTCCACCCAGGACACAAACCTCCTGTGGTTTCCCCGCACTTCGCCGTAGGGAAGGACCATGGTCCGACCATGGCAAGGTGGTCCGACCATGGCAAGACAGTGTGTATCACAAGGGGATGCCGGTCCCCTGCACGTGTATGTACTACAGTATACTGTACCTGTAGGACGGAGGCCCTGCAGAAACGTTTCTTATCTGTGCTAGGCGGGTCCGCTCAGCTAAACAGACCGGGAATAAGCAGCATCAAAAACAACTATAAAGCAATCAGGGAGTGCATACCTTCGCCAGCGCTAATAAAATTATGATTTACTTTTGTAATCTGTTCTTACCAGTCGAATACTCTACGGTCTAACATAGTTAATTCTGTGGTCTTATTCTACCCTGTAACAGTCTCAAAGAATATATATATATATATATATATATATATATATATATATATATATATATATATATATATTATATGTATGTATGTATGTATGTATCGTTTCGTTTCGTTTCGTTTTTAAAGGCTCCAACATGCTTGCATGCGTCGGCCTTGGTCACCTAATGGCGGCTCTCCATGCTGCACGATCCATTGCAGCCTCCCTGTTCAGTCCCCTAACCCTCAGGTCACACTTAATGACCTCGTCCCATGTCTTTTTCGGTCTACCCCTCGTAACCCCACCCCCAATATTAACACTTCTCACCTTCCTCACCCAATTATCACCCCCCATCTTCTCCACATGTCCAAACCACCTCAATCTACCTCTCTTCATCACAACACCAATACACTCCAGTCCCATCCTACCTCTCAACTCTTCCATCGTGATCCCACACACACCTGTATTAACGCCAGTGAAATGAAGTTCTTTCTGTATTTGCGTCCGGATCAATCTCAGAATCTGATTAATTCTTCCTTGACGTACTGCCCACCTGTCCATCATATTTCACTGAAATCCGATGACAACTTTTTGAGGTATCTTGTACACTCATAGACAGACACAGGTGAGTACGTAACTCCCATCCAACTTTGTTGTAGGAGGTAACAAGAACAACTTTAGTTATGTACAGTACATAGTAATGGTCATATCCAGTCCCATACTACCTCTTGCAAGATGTAGGGACCCCTTGTTAGGCTGCCGTTGTGCAGAACATTTGATAGTAGGTGTTTGGCTCACGTCCCTGGTGGCGTTAGGCCTGTGTCCCATATTCATCTTCGAGAACGGTCCCTATCACCACGATCTTACCCTCGAGGTATGATCTTGGTGAAATGCCACGATCATACCTCAAACGGTAGGCCTGAACGGCCATTTCACGACACAGACACGTTAGTGCTAAGACACACAAAGACATTGCTACAACATCCCACGACACCCCATGGAAGCATCACGTTATCCTGACATCACACTTCGATCATCCCTGAGTCGGTCACTTTGACTCCACGCCAAGACATCGCCACGTAGCGTGTCGTAAGTTGTCGTAGCGTCTTAGGTATAACTTTGTCAGTTGTAGGTATAACTTCGTGTATCATAGCGGTCTTGGGGATCCGATCTCCAAGTTATTGCTACGACACGTCAGGTCACACCTAACCACAAGCTGCAACAACCTACGATAAGCTAAGACAGGCTAAGCACGCTAAGACACGCTAAGTCACAGCCAAGGCAAATGATGTTACCGTCACGACATGTCACGTTCTCCTCCTTGTCGGCACCCACGCCGACAATTTTTGAACATTCCAAAAATTGTCGTAGCGAGCCAAGAACCGCGAATAATGATCAAATTCTCCAAGTCAGCGCTACGTCATCGCTACGTCACGCCACGTTACTCATGACAACATGCGGCGACACACGAAGACAGGAAGATCGTGGCGTGTCGTGGAAAAGTTCCTGATAGTGGGACAGAGGCTTACACGATCCAAAAAAAACTCCCGGCGCCGCACAGGGATTCGAGCGGATGGCACAGTACCTGATCTTGACCCAATTGGCGCCTTTAACCACAAGGTTTTTCTGTATATGTTACGGAGTAACCAGTGATTTCATGAAATCCTTAGTGAATTCATGAAATGAGTTTAAACTGGGATGGATTAATTTAGATTAGGTTAATTCAGGCTGCGGTTAGGTTAGTTTGGGTTAATCTAGGTTAAATTTAGGTTGTTTTAGGCTAGGTTAGTTAGGTTAAGTTAGGTTAGATTAGATTAATTTAGTTGAACGCAA
Organism: Coenobita brevimanus; assembly: GCF_032717465.1. Taxonomy (NCBI): domain Eukaryota; kingdom Metazoa; phylum Arthropoda; class Malacostraca; order Decapoda; family Coenobitidae; genus Coenobita; species Coenobita brevimanus. The sequence continues at coordinate 41,281,637 of NC_136966.1, forward strand.
AATTATGCTAAGCATTCATCTAATTAATCTAATATAATCTAACCTAACTAACCTAGCATAATATAACCTAAATTTAATCTAGATTATCCCAGCCTAACCTAACCACAGCCTAGATAAACCTAACCTAAATTAAGCGATCCAGTTTAAACTCATTTCACGAATTCACTATGAATTTCATGAAATCACTGGTTACACAAATTCCCTGTAACATAATACATACACCCTTTCAATCCGATGAAATACTGTATTATTATTATTATTATTATTATTATTATTATTATTATTATTGCCATCTGCAGACTGTTTTTTCACCTTAGGATAGAGTATTTGAAGTGGATGTGTTAGATATGCCACGTCCTTCATTAACCGCAAGGCCACAACAGGTCCTTCCTTAAGTTGAATACAGTGGTCTGGGTATAGCAGGAATGAAGTTAAAAAACACATCACCGGCCTGAACAGTTTACTTATGGCGTTAATCCTTACCAGAGTGCATGTGTGTTTTGTTTATATTGTTGTCAGACTATTTGATTCAGTTAGTAAATTGTTGATAACGGCTGTTTCCAATCTCCTTGGTTAGAGAAGTCAGCCTATAGGTAACCGAAATCATTACAAGACAGCAATAATATAGTAAGTATCGTGTCCTCAGGCTGAAGAGGTTAACAGCGTTGTATTTGTAGTTTTAGTGATTTTTTTTTAATTCATTGATAGGGAGGGGAGGAGGGGAAGGAAGATTCAGAGAATAGATAACGAGGAGGAGGGAGGGAGCTGGTGATGGTGGGGAAATGGAGTGGGAAGAGGATTTGGAGAAGGAAAGGAAGGAGAGAGGGATAGATCTAGCAGGAAGGAAGGAAGAGGAAGAAGAAAGAACCTGGGAGAGGGAGGGAGGGAGCTGGGGATAGGGAGGAGGAAAGAGTGTTTGATGATAGAGGGGGGGGATAGGGAGAGGGAAGGGAAGGTACCACTGAAGAGAGGCAGTAATTACCTTAGAGCAGATGAGGAGTAGGGATGATGGGAGGAAGTAGGGAGGAAGGGAAATGGTGGCAGAAGGAGAGGGGGGAGATAACATGGGGGAGAGGCCATATCGAATGCCAGGGTGGGGAGAGAGGGGGGGGGAGGAAGGGAGATAGTGATGGGCAGTGGGATAAAGGAAAGGGGTACGTTAGAGTATGAAGTGAAAGAGGACGTAACGGATAGAGGGAGAGAGAGGGGTAGTGGGGAGAGAAAGAGGGAGATGATGAGGGGACGGCAAGGAAGGGAAGAGGTGAGAGTTGTACATGGAAAGGGACGTAATGGATGTATGGTGAGTGAGGGCTGGGAGTACGGGAGAGGGGTGGGGGTGAGGGAGCGGTTGCTATGCTCACGTGCCACTCTCGTCACGTGTCGGGAGGAGGGGGGGGAGTGGCATATTCAGGGGTATTTGTCATGAGGGGTTGGCAGTGGTATGTGTCCCCTCTCCCCACACATCCCCTCCTCTCCACCCCTTACCCTACACTCATTAGGTCGGTTCTTTCATATTGCTTCCCTCCTCCCCTCATCCTCTCACTCCTTGCTTCTCCCCTTACCCTCCCCTTCTCACTCTCCCCTCCGCCCCTTGTACCTCTCACTTTCCCCTCCTCACTCTCCCTTCCTGCATTCCTCTCCTTGTCCTTGATAGATTAAATAGTTACGTGACTTATATCGCGTAACAGCCTCGAAAGGACCAATAATTCTGCGGCTGTTTACTTTCCTTTGTACTCCCCTCACCTTCATGCTGTTTACTTTCCTTTGTGCTCCCCTCCTACCCTCACCTCCTCTCACTCTCCCCTCCTACCCCCTCTCACCGTGCTCCTTCCTTCTCCCTTTCCCCCTTTATTTCAAGGGGATAATTAAAGAATATTCAAAGAACATGATAATATCCTCGTTTTTTTTTTTTATTATTTTTTTTTTTTTTACAGCTAACCAGTTGAGCGTAGCAGAGGTAATGATTGCGTACCTTGTCAATTGTAAAACGTTTCTAGGCAGATGAGACTCCTCCATCGTCAGTAGGATTGTATACATGTGGAACTAATTGCTTATCAGTGTGATGAGCCGGTACAGTACTAAAGATTTGAAAGTCACTTGGAAAAGTGTATACCGTACAGGTTCTAATCCTCAGTACACGAAGGAGAAATGGAGAATTATTACACCCGCACACACGATAATACGATAGAGATATTGTGTTGCTTTGTGTGTGTGTGTGTGTGTGTGTGTGTGTGTGTGTGTGTGTGTGTGTGTGTTTTAGCGAAATATCTCAGTTTTTGATCTGATTTGGATCGAACTTAATGGAAGAGTTGACGGTCTTCCCAGGACAATAGGTCAAATGTTAAGGATACATGGCATTGTCAGCTGAAACAGTTTTGATCCTATTTAAATTAAACTTGGTGGAAATATTAAGGGTAAAGCAAAGATGAAGTGATTCGAATTTGAGAATAGTTAATCAGAGGTTAAGACTATAGGGTAGGTCAAGTGTTCAGCCTCCAAATTCAAACAGTTTTGATTTATTTTAGACAACACTTGGAAGGGTAGAAGGTCAGGCAGGAGTGAAGAGATCTGTTTTGAAACCAATAGGTCAAGGGTCAATGTCAGCTCAAATGGTTTTTATCCAGTTTGGACCAAACCTGTTTGAAGGATTCAAGGTCAGACAAGGATGAAGTAATTCGATTTTAAGAACAGTTGGTCCAGTGGATCTCAAACTTTTTCTTTCTCAGCCCTCCCCCCTTACGGTCTAAATTCGATAATATCTGTGCATCCCCCTCCCCCTTCCTCGCACTTAATGCCACATCCGTGAGCTCCCCTCCCCCCTTCCTCCACACGTACGTAACATCAGTGGCCTCTACCACTGAAGATGTAAACAAAGCAATTCCAGTAAAGTCCACTTTGTGAGCGCGTGACGAGCGAGCGAGCGCTTGTACAATACATAGGCTACGTCTAGCATGATAATTTCATTTTGATGTAATCTTTCAACAAGGACCTTGTTGGAGGGACAGAAGTCAAGAGTGAGAGCAGTGGAAACGAGTTATTTGAGAGGAGCCTGTGGAGTCACATGGAGAGACAGACTGACAAATGAGGATGTGAAGGAGCGTTGTGGTGTGGATGTGGATGTGATAGGAAGCGTTAGGAGAAACACACTGAGGTGGTTTGGACTTGTGGAGAGGATGGAGAGTGAGAAACTGACGAGGAGGTGGGGGGGGAGGGAGAGGCCAAGGGTGAGAGGGAGGGATGGAGTGGAGAGGTACAGTATATGAGGGAGGGGGGTGTGAGCTGGGAGAAGGGCAATGAAATGGCGGGGGACACGGCGACATGGAGGGGATTTGTTTGTGGCCACCCCTTACGGGATTAAGGCGTCTGGCAATAGATAGAAGATAGTAATCTTTCAACATTTCTGTTGAGGTAGTTGAATAATAACAGAAGAATAAGTGAGATAAAATATTTACTTTCTCCTGTTTCCCCCCCCCCCCACACACATGCAGCGTGCAATCAACATATGAAATTGAAAAACAACTCATACTTTGCATGTGTCACTTCATAGTGCTTTAAATATATTTAATAGTGGAGCACGTCAATTGAAGCCCTCGGTACATTCCCTGGGAAAGCTGGAATTCCATGGGGGTTTCTTTGGTCTCGTGAGTAAATATATAGCTAAACACAAAATTTATTGAATGTACCTACTACCTGCTGAAAGAATCTCTTCTCTGCCTCACTTTTCTCTTCTCCCCTGCCCTGTTAAGCCCTGTTGGCAGGTGCTATTCACCGGGTAGTAATGGGTTTATCTTGAGTATGTCTGGGAAGTTTGGGTATGTCTGGGGTGTAAGGATATGTCTGGGAGTGTTAGAGGGTATATATTTGGGTATGTCTGGGGTGTATGTCTGGTGTTTTAGAATGTGTGTTTGGCAATGTCTGTGGGGTTAGAATGCGTGTTTGGGTACTTGTTGGATGTTAGGGTGTGTGACTGGGTATGTATGGGGTGTGTATGTTTGGGTATATCTGGGATGCTAGAATGTGACTGGGTGTGTTACGAATGTTAGAGTGTGTGTTTGGGTATGTGTGGGGTGTTTGAGTGTGTGTTTGGGTTGTGTGGGGTATTAGAGTGTGTGTTTGGGTATGTGTGGGTGTTAGAGTGTGTGTTTGGGTATGTGTGGGTGTTAGAGTGTGTGCTTGGATATGTGTGGGTGTTAGAGTGTGTGTTTGGGTATGTGTGGGGTGTTAGTGTGTTTGGATATGTGTGGGGTGTTAGAGTGTGTGTTTGGATATGTGTGGGGTGTTAGAGAGTGTGTTTGGATATGTGTGGGGTGTTAGAGTGTGTGTTTGGATATGTGTAGGGTGTTAGAGTGTGTGCTTGGATATGTGTGGGGTGCTTCAGTATATTTGGGCGTTTTTATGTTTGGGTCACTGTGTTTTTTTTATAAATGAACATGTTTGGGTATGTCTTAGGTTGATTTTAGGTGTTTATGGGAATGGAGAAGTTAGCCTGTTAGGTGTGTGTGTTGGGGGAGGAGTGTCCCGAGAGGAAAGGACATAGCTGTGGGAAATAATATATGAAAAATTTCTTGATGAAATAATACTGTATTGAGTAAGTTCCAAATCAGAACCGTTACGGAGCGGCAGAAGCTGATGGCGTCACGAGTGAATAGCAAATGGAGGCCAGTTTTGCCAACAGTAACTGTAGCTCCGGGACAGTTGAGACTTGGACCCATGTTTATATGGCATTTTTATTACCTCCGCCAAGGAGGTTACGTTTTTGCCAGCATTGGTATGTTCTTCTGTTTGTCTGTTAGATGGATTACTCAAAAAGCTATGAACTGATTTTGCTGAAAATTTTTGGAGGGGTATGGTATGGCCCAAGGAACAATCCTTTATATTTTGGTGGTGATTAGGATCATCATCCAGGTTCAGGATTTTTTTTTTTTTTTTTTTTTCAGGATTCTGTACCATTGCGGGATAGTGACAATTTCAATATTTTTTATTCTAACTCTATAAATAATAAATACAGTGCTTGCACAGAAATTACAAGACACCTCCATAAGATCTACCACATACTCCACCTTGACGGAGGTGTACAATCTCTGATTGCTCATGTTTATTTATTATTTACTTTGTACATAAAATATTATCTATCTCTTCCCAAAGTTATGCCCTTTCGTCTTCGGAGAGATCGTGTGTGTGTATATATATATATATATATATATATATATATATATATATATATATATATATATATATATATATATTGTTACATAGCCTATGATTTCATCATCCTTTGTATAATTCTAACGTACAGTATGCTGCATGTTTGATCATGATTCGCCTCGTGGCTTCCATAGTGACCAGGCTTGCGTGTTCTACCTCACTCCCCCCTTCTCCCCCTTATAGTAGAGTAAGTTGTTCTTTCTGTTGTTCAGAGCAGGACTGTCAACTCTTCCTCCCCTGTGACTTCATTTGCGCGTCCTTCTTACAAGTTGTATCAAGCTCTGCCGGCCCCTATACAATGAGCTCAGTCTCTGCATTATTGCCACTTAGATCTACTCCTCATTTTGTTCACATCTCTGTCCTCCCCTGTATAGTGTATTATTATTTTGTGAGTGCTCAGGAAGTCTCCAGCCATCTAGCTGCTGTATCATTTGAGTATAAGTGTTGTTACCATTTTTCTTGTACTGTATGGCCTAAGGCGTTAATTCGTAGGCCTGGTAAGGTTTTTGTGATTCATGTAGAGTTTTTAATGTCTGCCATTATTAATAATATTTTGTATCTGTAATAATATATGTTGCTTTAACTGAGCATTATCCGGTTTTCTCATTTATCAGGGCTGACTTAGATAAATATGCTCTTGCTAAATTCATGTTAATAGAGGCTATTGCAGTTAACCATATATGTAACCTGTTTTGCCATTACATTATCCTTATGAGTCCTGAATGTTTAGTTGTTAGTTTGAGCATTAAACTTTAACTTGTAATTTTACCTCTTTTTGTTTTGAACCTGGAACTTTGCGGGACAGTAGTGATTTTAGTGTTCTCACTTGAAGTGTCCATTATCTCTCTCTGTTCCGTATAAATATATATATATATATATATATATATATATATATATCATCGTAACTATCCAGACTTCCTCTCACACCCTAGGGCAGGGTGAGGAGTAACAACGTCCAGACAGCCCAAATTTGCCCAATCCACCCACGCTTCCATTCACTTACCATTTAAGCCCCCGGAATCCTAGCTTTATCTGATACGCCAAAAATAATCACCACGTTCTGAAGCTTCATTTAAACGTATCCGATAGACCCAATCCGGACGCTGTCAAGTTAAGAAGGGTAGCAAATCCCTGATCATGCACTTCTCCTCACAACATTCATCCAGCCAGCTCGATCTCTTGTCACCGACTTCCAACCTCTCTTCACATGAGCATGTGATGACAATAAGTTGTGTAACTCGCAGGAAAATAAATGGCAGAGGACCACCAAGCTGTCGTCTGTGTTTCAAGACATCTTCAGGGTGAACTTTCACCCTGAAGATGTCTTGAAACACAGACGAAAGCATGGTGGTCCTCTGCTTTTTATTTTCCTGCGAGTTACTGTCTATCTATCTATCTATCTATCTATCTATATATATATATATATATATATATATATATATATATATATATATATATATATATATATATATATATATCAGCCTTCTCTTTATACCCTATACTTCCCAGCTTTGGAAATGCAGCCTCTAGAAATTAACCCCCGTCCCCCCATTTCCATAAAAAAAAAAAAAAAAACTAGCATCTGTAAATGTTTAATGTGATGGGAGTCTTCATTATGGTGGAAATGCTTAGTGTTAGAATGTTTTTTCATTGTGGAAGTGGTAATTATAGTGAATATGTTTAATGTGGTGGAAGTGTTTGTTGTAATGGAAACGTTTATTGTGACTGAAGTGTTTTGTGAGAGAAATTGTAATTGTAATAATCGTCGGTATTGAAGGGTTTATGACATATTTGTGGAATGTGATTGATGTGTTGTGATGGATATTTTGAAGGAAGTGTGCATTGTGACAGAAATGTGTAAATATGAAGGAATGTCAAAATGGAGGTCGTTGATGCGTATTCGTTAAAGAGAAGTTAAGGATAATTCACGTTTGGAAATTGTACACACACACACACACACACACACACACACACACACACACACACACACACACGAAAACTATAATAGAGTGCTTATCGAAAATCGGCAGCACTTGGATACATTCATATAGTAAAAAAGAAAAATAAGAAACAAACACGTGCAGGCGAGGTCCACAGTAGCAGACTTTGTGAAACCTAGAGACTCTCAGTAAATGCGAATACTTTGGTTATACTAAAATCATTCTGTAATTGATGTTGTAGTTAGCCCTAGAAGTTTTCAGTATGAGTTGCTAGGCAGCGGTTTTGATTACAACATTTTTTTTCCCCCTCCCCATCCTCCTCCTGCCTTGAGTAAAGCTGCACCAAGACCACTCCTAGTGACCTGCGACGTGGGAAAAGCAACAGTGAAATAACTATCATCAGCGAGTCAAGCGAAATAAGCCATCTCCATTCACTGATCCAAAAACATTAAAAAGAAAAGAAAAGAAAAAAAAAGTGGCAGCCTCTCATCAGAATGCCTAGGGGGACTAAACCATTTCACCATTCATTCAAAAAAAAAAAAAAAAAAAAAAAAAAAAAAAAAAAAGAGGGAAAACTGCCATCACAGTGCCTGGAAAAAATGAGCCACACTTCCATGCATGCACTGACACTGAATATAAACTTTTGGCTTTGTAAACTCATGATTATCGTTGTAAAAGGCATGGCCTTACCCTTAAGTTCCTCCTCCTTCTCCTTGTCAAAAACTTTTATTTATTAACTTAGGTCTTTGTCCACGAGGGTGATTATCTGTTAAGATATATATATATATATATATATACATAGATAGATAGATATATATATATATATATATATATATATATATATTGTTACGGAACAGAGAAAGATAATGTACACTTTAAGTGAGAATGCTAAAAATCACTACTGTCCCGTAAAGTTCCAGGTTCAAAACAAAAGAGTTAGGTAAAATTACAAGTTAAAGTTTAATGCTTAAACTAACAACAAAACATTCAGGACTCATAAAGATAATGTAATGGCAAATAAACAGGTTAAATATATGGTTAACTGCAATAGCCTCTATTAACACGAAATTAGCAAGAGTAAATTTATCTAAGTCAGCCCTGATAAAATGAGATACCAGATAATACTCAGTGAATGCCAGATATATTATTACAGTTACAAAATACTATTAATGATGGCTGACAAGAACCTTTATATAAATTACAAAAACCTTACTAGGCCTAAGAATTAACCTTATGCTACACAGTACAAGAAAAAAATGCAACAACAGTTATACTCAAATTACACACAGCTGCTAGATGGTTGGAGACTTCTTGAGCACTCACAATAATAACATCTGTACAGGGGAGGACAGAGATGTGAACAAAATGAGGAGCAGATCTAAGTGGCCATGATGCAGAGACTGAGCTCATTATATAGGGGCCGGCAGAGCCTGACACAACTTGTAAGAGGGACGCGCAAATGAAGCGATGGGGACAAACGGTCGACAATCCCGCACTGAATAACAGAAAGGACGACTTACTCTACTATAACGGTAGAAGGGGGGGACTGAGGCAGAACACGCTCGTGATCAAACATGCAGCAACCGTGCGTTAAAATTACACAAAGGATGATGAAATCATAGGCTACGTAACACCTCCCCACAAAGAAAAAAGAAATTTACAAAGGAAATTTCTTATTATTCTAAAACAATCTGTATATGGCATTACAGACCATGCAAAGGTCTTTCCTAATATTACAAAACATGAGATCTCCCTAGCACGTTCAGTCATAGGTACTTGCCAGTATCCCTTTAACAAATCAAACTTACTTATGTACCTAGCCTTTCCGATCTTGTCTATGCAATCTTCCACGCGAGGGAGAGGGTAAGTGTCTGTTTTAGTTATCTGATTAACACGTCTGTAGTCAATGCAAAGCCTCTGTGACCCACCTGGCTTAGGGACTAGAGTGACAGGAGAACTCCACTCGCTCTGACAGGGCTCAATCATCTTGTGGTCCAACAGGTAGCCAAGCTCCTTCTGGATGAGAGGAACTTTCACTGGGTTCACACGGTAAGGAGGCAATTTAATTGGCTTTGCGTCTCCAACATCGACATCATGCATCAACACAGTGGTTCTTCCTGGAGTGGCACGGAACACTTGCGGGTACTCCTGCAGTAATGCCGAAAACTCCTGCCTTTCCTCGGGCGGTAGGTGAGAAAGCTTAGTCTGGAGATCATTCATGATATCAGGATTCTTCCCCAAACTATCACTCAGGCTCATACTGCATGGGAGAGCTTCACTTGCAGACTCGGGTGGAACAGCTACAGTGCAGACTGGATTATTTTCGTCCCGCCTGTGATATAACTTTAGCATGTTGATGTGACATAGTTGCTTGCTCTTTCTACGATCTGGTGTGGCGATGACATAGTTGACATCACTGAGTTTCTTCTCCACGAAATAAGGGCCACTAAACTTGGCTTGAAGAGGTTGCCCATGAACTGGTAACAGAATCAAAACCTGATCTCCTGGCTGAAAGTGGCGTAACCTGGACTTCTTATCATACCAAGTCTTCATCTTCTCCTGAGCAGCTCCTAAATTCTCTCTCGCCAGCTGTAAAGCAGTGGACAGCCGTTCTTTGAAATTCATCACATACTCCAGCAGGTTGACGTCATCTTCCTCCGACAGCCAGCATTCCTTGAGTAGCTTAAGGGGTCCTCTTACTTCATGGCCAAACAGTAGTCCAAAAGGTGAGAAGCCCAGTGATTCATTTGGAGATTCTCTTGCAGCAAACACAACGAATGGAAGACCTTTATCCCAGTCTTTCTGATGTTCCAAACAGTATTTCTTGAGCATCGATTTGAGTGTTTGATGATATCTCTCCAACGCTCCTTGGGTCTGGGGATGGTAAGCTGAAGACGTGATCTGGGAGATGCCCAACTCTTTCAGAGACTGCTTGAAAACATTTGACATGAAATTACTTCCTCGGTCTGACTGTACCTCCTTGGGCAGACCAAACTTTGTGAAGAACCCTAGCATTTCCTTAACCACGTTCTTTGCTGAGATGTTTCTAAGTGGAATGGCTTCAGGATAACGAGTAGCCATATCAATCATGGTCAACACATAAGAAAATCCTGAAGAAGTCTTAGGAAGAGGGCCCACAATATCCACCAACACACGGGTGAAAGGCGCCTCAAAAGGAGGAATGGGAACTAGAGGTGCAACCTTTTCGGTCTGATTACACTTTCCCACAACTTGACAGGTGTGACAAGACTTACAATACCAGGAAACATCCCTGAAGATACCTGGCCAGTAGAAGTGTTTCAAAATGCGTGCCACAGTCTTCCTCACTCCAAGGTGTCCTGCCAAACTGGAATCATGAGCCACTCTAATGATATCCTGCCTACAAACACGAGGGATGACAACTTGATGTACAACCTCCCATTCACAGTCGGCTGATGCTGTTGGGGGTCTCCACTTCCTCATAAGTACTCCTGACTTTACATAATAACAAGTAGAAGCACCGGCTGACTCTTCTTCACTGTAAGCAGAGTTAGCTAGACCTTTCAACTCAGGGTCAGCAACCTGCAACTCAACCAACTCTTGACGAGACAAATTATCAACACTACGGGGGTACTGCCTCATCTGGTGAGTGGTCCAAATTAGCAAGAAAAGTGTCAGCTAGGATAACATCATCATCATCATTATCCTCTAAATCACCAGTAACTTTAGACTTAGCCCTAGTGACAGCACATGCAGGGAACACATCAGGGACATCACAATCCTGGGACACAGCCACTGGCTCACTAGACAACTGAAGAGCTGGACACACTTGACTTCCACCAATATCATTTCCAAGTAAGAAAGTTACACCTGACATTGGGAGTGTCTCAACCAACCCAACCATAACAGAACCATTAACAAAACCAGACTCTAAATTCACTCTGCACAGAGGAACAGAGAAGTAATTATTCCCTACACCTTGTAAGATTACAGTTTCATCAGAGGAATTAAAATTAGAGCCTAGAACACTGGTCAGCATAAGGGATTGGCAAGCACCTGTATCACGATATATTTGAACTGATTTCCTGTCATTACTGTCCAGAGGACTGACAAAACCATCAGACAGGAAATTAGCACATGAACTCTTGAGAGTGTCACCCACGTTACTGCTCAAAAGAGGAGCTCCATCATGAGAATTTAAGTTACCCCTCAAAGCAGGTTCAGTTAACTCAGTTAAAGAATTCTGGGAACTCTCAGAGTGGACACTAGACCAATTGACTGAATATTTAAAGACTCCTTTTTGTTCACATCACGCTGTCTCCTGAAACATCTCTCCGTAGTATGACCAAGCTTACTACAATAAGTACATTTACTTTTCTGAAATCTAGAGGTGAAGCTGGTATTTACTTCCTGAGAAACATCATCTTTATTCTCTTTCCTGTTACCTGTACTCTGAGTAGAGGCAGCGTACTTACTCTCAGCTTTCCCTTTTTCTCTAGAATATCTCTTGTGAGTGAGAACATACTCATCAGCTAAAACTGCAGCATCAGACAAATTATCTATTCTTTTCTCATCAAGATATAGGCTTACATCTTTATAAATACACCTTTTGAAGTCCTCCAGCAAAATCATCTGCTTAAATTTGTCAAAATCAGAATCCACATTCTTAGAATTTAACCACTGCTCCAACAAATCTTCTTTAATTTTTGCATACTCAACATGGGATTGCTTATCTTGCTTGTAAGTTGTCCTAAATTTTACTCTATAGGCTTCAGGAACAAGCTCATAGGCCTTAAGAATCAAGCTCTTAACTACATCATAATTATCAGACTGATCCTGAGGCAAAGATGCATAAGTTACTTGAGCTTTACCGGTGAGAACAGTTTGAAGGAGTACTGGCCAATACTCCTTAGGCCAATTAAAACCTGTAGCTACCCTCTCAAACAACTGAAAATACTTTGTTAAATCAGATTCATTAAAAGGAGGGACAAGTTTAACATTTTTAGCCACATCAAAATCATCAGAGCTAGATGATCCAGTTCCACCTTGTTTCATGCGATACTCATGGTCTGCCTGAATCCTGGCAAGTTCAATTTGTGCCCGAGCCTGTACCTGTGCCTCTTCAATACGAGCATTTGCTTCCTTAACACGAGACTCCGCCTCCTTAGCCTTAGCCTCCTGCAGAGCTAGCTGTAACTTAGCTAATTCAATCTGCGTTTGCTCATTTGGAGGAGTTACATTAAACAAGCTTTTATTAATCATGCCAACAATTTGATCTTTAGAATGATGAGAGTGAACTGCAATTCCCAATTGTTGAGCAACAAGCTTAAGTTCATTCTTTGTTCTGTTTTCTATATCACACACTGTTTGCACATTTGACAAAAAATCTTTGGCTTCATCAAGTGTAGAAATAGTAGCCATCATGAATATATCACAGTCACAAAATATCAAACAATATCCTTATGATAATATCCTGAATATCCTGATATGAGGTCGCCAAATTTATGTTACGGAACAGAGAAAGATAACGTACACTTTAAGTGAGAATGCTAAAAATCACTACTGTCCCGTAAAGTTCCAGGTTCAAAACAAAAGAGTTAGGTAAAATTACAAGTTAAAGTTTAATGCTTATATTAACAACAAAACATTCAGGACTCATAAAGATAATGTAATGGCAAATAAACAGGTTAAATATATGGTTAACTGCAATAGCCTCTATTAACACGAAATTAGCAAGAGTAAATTTATCTAAGTCAGCCCTGATAAAATGAGATACCAGATAATACTCAGTGAATGCCAGATATATTATTACAGTTACAAAATACTATTAATGATGGCTGACAAGAACCTTTATATAAATTACAAAAACCTTACTAGGCCTAAGAATTAACCTTATGCTACACAGTACAAGAAAAAATGCAACAACAGTTATACTCAAATTACACACAGCTGCTAGATGGTTGGAGACTTCTTGAGCACTCACAATAATAATATCTGTACAGGGGAGGACAGAGATGTGAACAAAATGAGGAGCAGATCTAAGTGGCAATGATGCAGAGACTGAGCTCATTATATAGGGGCCGGCAGAGCCTGACACAACTTGTAAGAGGGACGCGCAAATGAAGCGATGGGGACAAACGGTCGACAATCCCGCACTGAATAACAGAAAGGACGACTTACTCTACTATAACGGTAGAAGGGGGGGACTGAGGCAGAACACGCTCGTGATCAAACATGCAGCAACCGTGCGTTAAAATTACACAAAGGATGATGAAATCATAGGCTACGTAACAATATATATATATATATATATATATATATATATATATATATATATATATATATATTTATTTATTTATATTATGCTAGAAAGAAGGAATCAAAGGCAGGAGCCCGCAAACCGTTCCCTCCAAGAAAAAACAAAAACAATACAAAAGAGAGCCAAATTCAAGATCCGTTCATTTCGAGACGCCTGGACACACTGCGTTTGAAAGACTGGAGATCATAGGAAGCAGGAAATACAGACAGAGAGAGACAGTTCCAGAGTTGACCTGTTGCATAAATGAAGGACTAGGGGTAACGGTTAAGTCTTTCGTTAGAGAGTTGGACAGAAAAGGGATGAGAGTTTGTTGCAAGACGGGTGCTACGCACCCGTCGTGGAGGTAGAGGGATGCAAGCAGACAGTTCAGAGGAGCAGTGACCATTGAAGTAACGACAGAAAAGAGATAAAGATGCAACAGTACGGCGAAGAGGCGGAGGTTGAAGGGAGCCAGTAAGAGGAGGAGAGTTGATGAGACGAAAAGCCTTTGACTCCACTCTATTGAGAAGAGCTGTATATGGGGAGCCTCCACACACATGAGAGTTGTACTCTAAACAGGGGCGAATAAAACCCGTGTATAAAGTCAACACTTGTGCAGGGGTAAAGAAGGTACAGTTTCAGCTTAGCACACCTAATCTCTTGAAAGTAAATTTTACAAGAGATGTAATATGATTTTTCCAAGATAAATCCCGAGTGAATGAAACCCCAAGCATGTTCAAGGATGATGCAGGATTGAGCTGGATATTATTAAACATTAGTGGGTACTCCTGTGGAAGACTGTGACGGGTTGATAGGTGTAAAAACTGAGTTTTTGACCAATTAAAAACAACCAGATTATTTTTTACCCCAGTCAGAGATAGGAGCCAAGTCAGACATTAGGTTTGCCATAGCCTCATCCCTTGTTTGTTGAAGTAGCTGCTGAGATGAACGTTGTGGGAACCGAATGGATATATGATGGGTGGAATCATCAGCGTACGAGTGGATAGGGTTAGATGTACAGCTTAGAAGGTCATTGGTGAATTAAAGGAAGAGAGTTGATGATAGGACAGAGCCCTGAGGAACACCACTGTTGACAGATCAAGGAGAATGATGGTCGTCTACAACAGCGGCTATAGAACGACCAGAAAGGAAGCTATAGATGAAGACACAGATAGAAGGATAGAAACTGTAAGAGTGCAGTTTGGAAATTAAAGATATATGCCAGCCTCGATCGAAAGCCTTTGAGATGTCAAGTGCAATGGCAAAGCTTTCGCCAAAGTCCCAAAAGGAGGATGACCAGGAGTCTGAAAGGTAGGTGAGAAGATTGCCAGTGGAGCGTCCCTGACGGAACCCTTACTGACGATCAGAAAGAAGGTTGTGATAGGAATGATGCGTTAAAATTTTTCTGTTAAGAATTGACTCGAAAACTTTTGACACACAGGATGTTAAAGCAACTGGACGATAGTTAGATGGTTGGGAATGGTCACCCTTCTTTGGGACTGGCTGAATGAGAGCAAACTTCCAGCAAGAAAGAAAGGTACAAGGTGACAGACAAAGACGAGAGTTTACCTAGGCAGGGTGTAAGTACAGAAGCACAGTTCTTGAGGACAACAGGAGGGACTCCATCAGGCCCATATGCCTTGTTAGTATTGAGGCCAGTGATGGCAGAAAATACATCAGCTGAAGAAATTTTAATGTCAGCCATGAGGAAGTCATAGGGGGGAAGTGATGGAGGAACAGTACCGGAATCATCTACGGTAGAATTGGAGGAAAAAGTCTGAGTCAAGAGATCTGCTGTATCAGTAGAAGAAATAGCTACAGAGCCATCAGAGTAGAAAAGAGGAGGGAAGGATGATGAGGTAAAGTTGTTAGAAAGGTTTTTGGCAAGGTGCCAGAAGGAGCGGGAAGAATTCGAGTTGGAGAGTTGAGAGCATTTAGTACGGATGAAATTATTTTTTGTAGAGCAAAGAACAAACTTAGCATGATTCCGGGCAGGAACATAAACAAGATGTGATTCATGGGTGGGTTGGCTCTGGTACCTTTTATAGGCTCTCTCCTTGTTGCAGACAACATTAGAACAAGCATGATTAAACCAAGTCTTTCTTGCATTAGTCAAAGGATATGAGAAGGGAATGTATGCTTCCATTCCCGAGAGAATAACCTCCGTAATGCACAAGGCACACTCAGGTGGGTCCCGGCCATGGAAGCAATAATCATTCCAGGGAAAATCAAAGAAGTACTGTCTGAGGGCCTCCCAATCGGCAGCTCCAAAGTGCCACAGACGACGTTTCTTTGGAGGGTCCACAGGCCGTACCGGAGCGATAGGACAGGTTAAGGTAATTAGGTTGTGATCGGAGAAGCCTAACGGAGAGGAAAGATTAACAGTGTAAGCAGAAGGATTAGTTGTAAGGAAGAGATCAGGTACGTTGGAGCTCTCTCCAAGGCGGTCAGGGATATCGGTAGGGTGCTGTACAAGCTGCTCTAGGTCATTAAAGATAGAAAAGATGTAGGCTTGTTCACCAGGTGGATCAGTGAAAGGAGAGGAGAGCCAAAGGTGATGGTGAATATTGAAATCTCCTAGAATGGAGATTTCAGAGAAAGGAGAAATGGATAGAATGTGTTCCATCGTAGAAGTAAGATAGTCGAAGAATTTTTGATAGTAGATTTAGGGGATAAGTAAACAGCGCAGATATATGTAGTCAGAGAATGACAAGAAAGCCGAAGCTAGAGAGTAGAGAATTCAGAAGAATCAAGTTCACGGACATGAGAGCAAGATAAATCGTTGCGTACATATACACAACATCCACCTTTGGCTTTGAAATCAGTATAGAGATAGTAGGAGGAAGCAGAAAAGGGTTTGCTGTCGGTTGCCTCAGACTGTCTCTCTCTCTCTCTTATTGGTTTTGATGTTGATCTGGTCAGGTATGTCCACTGTAGTATATCAGGTGAGACATATTTGAGACGTTTTAATACTGAGGTGTTTATGTGTTGAGGTTTTTGGTTGTTTAAGGATTGATTTAATGAGGTGCTTATTTGCTGATGTCTTATATTTTTCTGTCAACTAAGTATCCTTAAAAGATATATTTATTTCCTCTTCATAAGGAGAAGGTGTTTTGTCTATTTCAGATGATAGAGTTAACTGATGCGTTTATATATGAGTCATTTAATTTATTTAGTAAGTAAAGTTGCCATTACCTCATTACTCTGGTGTTATCTGTTAATTTTGGGTTGTGAGGAAGAATTTGTGTGTGGAAGAATTATGTATTTTATTTCCTTTCTAAGGCAATTAATTCCAATGCTTTGTTTTGAAATAGGATTGTGTCTCTTGCTATGAGGGTGTTGGTAATTAAGTCTACTGTTTATGTATTTGTATGGAAGGCTATTTATTTTATTTTGACTCTGATGACCTACCATCGTAATCGGGATGTTGTCTGTTAAATCTGTGAGTGTGGGGTTAATGGAAGTGTTTATGTGTTGGTTTGAAAGAGTGGAGGGAGGCCAGCCAATTCCCCCAACTACTAAACTCCATTAGCAAGTTTGGAACGTGGCTGGCTCTGGTGCTGACAGGACGGCTTCTCCCCCATCCCCCTTCTCTCTCTCTCTCTCTCTCTCTCTCGTGAAAACCGTAGTAGACTTGATCTTTCGGTAGATGGAGATGGTTTCGTTTTGAGTTGTTTGTTCTCTGCTTTTAAAACCAGATGGGAGATGCCGAGAGAGAGAGAGAGAGAGAGAGAGAGAGAGAGAGAGAGAGAGAGAGAGAGAGAGAGAGAGAGAGAGAGAGAGATTAATCCCCTGCAAGCTGACGGCATCCCTTTCTGCTAACTCCGCCAGGCGATTTCATGCAGCTGTGTGTGTGTGTGTGTGTGTGTGTGTGTGTGTGTGTGTGTGTGTGTGTGTGTGTGCCGTAGTTAATGCATTAGAAACAGCCTCCATTCAGCCCTTTGATAATCGACTTTTTTTTTTTTTATTCTTACTGCGGTCAGAGGAAGGGATGGCAAGGCTGTGAAGAAGGAGACGAACCCTTCACTACGATAACATTTTTTTTGTTTATTTCCTTACAATTTTATTCCTTTTAGGGGTTGAGCTGGTCACACGACATTAGAGACACGGGAGGGGGAAGGGAGGAGACGTGAGAGGAGGAAGGTGGGGAGATGAGAGGAGATCGACAATAGGAAGGGAGGAAGTGGATGGCGGAAAGGGAGAGGAACAGTGGGGAGATTGGGAGGCTGTGGATGGAGATGGGGGGAGAAAAACTGGGAGAATGGACGAGAGAGGAAGGAGGAGATTGAAGAAAAAGGATGGAGAAGGAAGTGGAGGAGAAAGAAAAAGTGGAGGAGAATGGAGGGGTTAGAGAAAAGGAGAGGAAGGTGGTGAAAGGAGGAGGATAATGGGTGGAGGGGAATGGGGAAAGTAAAGTGGGATGAGAGAGGAGAGAGAGAAGCGAGGGAGGGAGGTGGAAGTTGCTGTGAGAGAGGAGGGAATGAGATGGAAGTGGCAGGAGGAGAGGAGAGAAGGAGGTAATGTGCTGAGGAAAAGAGGAGAGAGGGAGGTGCAAGTGGCGGGGGGGGGGGTGCAGGAGGGAAGGAGGTGGAAGTAGTGGGGTGGGGGGAGAGGAAAGGATGTAGTAGGGGTGAGGAGGATAAGAAAAAGGATAAGGTAAGTGGAAAGGAAAGGGAATCGACGAGGAAGATGATTAGGAGGAAAATGAAAATGAAGTGTGAGTGGGAAGGAATGGGGTAAGAGGGAGGTGGATGATGAAGAGAGAAAAATGGAGATAGGTGAGAGTGAGAGAGAATACAGGAATAGGGTGTTAAAGGAATATAAATGTGAAAAAGCGGAGGCCAGGGGAAATAGATTAGGGAATGGAAAATGTGAGAAGGATGGTAGAGAGTGGGGGACGGGATGAGAGAGGTGGAAGAGAGGGTGAGAGGGTAGAGAATGGAAAGATGGGGGAGGTGAAATCGTAAGGGTTAGGAGAGCAGGGAGGTGAAGGGGAGGAAATAGGGTAGGAGGAGAGTGACGGGGAAGGGAGAAGGAGGGAATACAGAGCAGAGAGAAGTGAAGGGATATGAAAAAGGTGAGAAGGAACGGGAGGGGGGAAGGGGCAGAGGCGTGACGCGATTGGCTGAGTGACACTGACTGATTACTGAAGGGGATTGGCTGCTGAGGGAGGCTATTTCTGTCTCGCCTTTCCTCCGTCTGTCTGTGTGTCTGTCTATGGCGGGTGCCTTTGTACGGGCAAATTCCGGTCAAGGTGGAGGGGGAGTGAGAGAGAGAGAGAGGGAAGGAGGGAGTGTGTATGGGTGTGTCATTATTTATGTAGGTGTATGCAAGGAGTGAGGGAGTGTCTGTAATTATATATATATATATATATATATATATATATATATATATATATATATATATATATATATATATATATATACTCTTTTTTCAGTGTGTGTGTGTGTGTGTGTGTGTGTGTGTGTGTGTGTGTGTGTGTGTGTGTGTGTGTGTGTGTGTGTGTGTGTTTTCTTACCTAATTGTTCTTACCTAATTGTATCTTAATGGGAATGAGTCAAGTTCGTACTGTCCCGTGTATTAAATAACTTTTATCGTGTGTGTGTGTGTGTGTGTGTGTGTGTGTGTGTGTGTGTGTGTGTGTGTGTGTGTGTGTGTGTGTGTGTGTGTGTGTGTGTGTGTGTGTTTTGGCAGCATGTCTGTAACGTCGCTTTCTCCCTAACTAACTAAGGTAAGGGGAAGGGGGAGAGAAGGAGGGGCAGAGGAAGAGAAGGAACCAAGAAGCTTGTAACAGGAAAGAAAGTTTGAGAGGAAGAAGGAAGTAGGGAGAGGGAGAGGGGCAAATGAAGAGAAGGAAGGAAGGAGAGGTTGAAGAAAAGGAAGTAGGAGAAGGGGAGAGGAGGAGAAGGGAAGAGAGGAAGAAGGGAAGAAAAGAAAAATGGGAAGAGAGGAGCAGAGAAAGAGAAGAAAAGAAAAGGAGAGGGAGAAAGAGTAGAGGAAGAAAAGGAGGGAAGGAGAGAGGGATGAGGAGGAAGGAACAGGGGAAAGGGGAAGGGAAGGAAGAGGAGGCGGAAGAGAGAGAATGGGAAGAAAGAATTGGAGAAGGGGGGGGAGGCGAGCGAAGTGGCGGTGGAGGAGAGGAAAGGAAAGAGAAGAGAAAGAAAGGGAAAGAATAGTGTGGGAGGGAAACAGAAGAGGAAGGAAAGATGGGAGATGTGAAAGATTAGGAACAGATATAGACCAAGGAAATGATGAAGGGAAGAATGAAGGAAGGAAGGAGGTCTGAGAGAAGAAGCAGAAAGGAGGAAGGGAGGTAAGAAAGGGAGAGACGGAGAGAAGTCGACAAAGTGATGGAAGGAGAGGAAGAAGGGAAAGAAAGAAAAGGGTAGAGAGGATGGTGGAGAATGAAGAGATAAAGGAAGGGAAAAAGGAGAGGGAAGGGAAGAAAGCAAATTGAGAGATAATGAACTGACATGCAGGGGTGAAAGTATACGATGGGAGATTGAGAAGGGAGTGGAGGAGGAGGAGGAGGAGGAAGAGTGGGGGCAAAAGGAGGAGAGGAGGGAAAAAGTTGAAGAGAGAGAGAGAGAGAGAGAGAGAGAGAGAGAGAGAGAGAGAGAGAGAGAGAGAGAGAGAGAGAGAGAGAGAGAGAGAGTGTAAAGGTGACAGAAGAGGGAACTGTATTGGTTTTGGCAGAGATAAGTTCCCCTCCTCTCCTCCCCCTGTTCCCCTCTCTCCCCCCTCCCTTCTTCTTTTCTCCTCCCCCTTGTCCACCTTCCACCCTCCCTCACTCTCACTTCTATTCCTGTTACCAAGAGAGAGAAAGAGAGAGAGAGAGAGAGAGAGAGAGAGAGAGAGATTTTTAGGAAGTAATAATTAAACTTTCTAAGTCCTTTGACAGTTCATCTCAGTAATAAAAATAATAATAATAATAATAATAATAATAATAATAATAAAACAATACTAATACTAATATCTATCACCATCATCATCAACATCATCAGGCAGTCAGCTGGATAAAGAGTACCTCAGTTATCATATTCGTCTGTGCTGATTCATTCGGCTATTTATTCAAGCAATGCCAGACAGGTTTTATTCTATCTATCTATCTATAGCCCGACGCCCTAATCCCGCAAAGGGTGGCCGCAGACAAAACGCCTCTAAGTCACTCTGTCACCCACCATTTGACTCCCCTCCCCCCAACTCACCCCCCCCTCCCTCATATACCTCTCAACTCCATCCCTCCACCTCATCCTCGGTCTACCCCTCCCTCTCCCTCCCTCCACCTCACCCACATACACCCTCTTAGTCAGTCTTTCACTCTCCATCCTCTCCACATGTCCAAACCACCTCAGTGTATTTCTCCTAATCTTTTCAACCACATCCACATCTACCCTACAACGTTCCTTCACTTCTTCATTCGTCAACCTGTCCCTCCATGTCACTCCACATGCTCCTCTCAAGTAACTCATTTCCACTGCTCTCACTCTTGACTTGTTCCCCTCTTGCAAGGTCCACGCCTCGCTTCCATACGTCAGGGTAGGGACCACAATACCATCATGCAGAGACTTCTTAACTTCCATACTCACCTCCCTATTTCTCATCACTGCTTTCAGTGTGCCAACAACCTTCCTTCCCTGCTGTACCCTTTCACGTACTTCATCCCCCAAAGTTCCATCCTTGCTCATCACACTACCCAAGTACTTGAATGCACTCACATTCTCCATATCCTCACCATCCAACCTCACTGCACACTCTGTGACTTCATTCCTCTCAAACACCATACCTTTACTTTTGTTTACATTAACTTTCAGCTTCCTCCTCCTACACACTGTCCCAAATTCATTCACCAAACCTTGCAACTCCCATTCATCTTCACTCAACAGTACTGTATCATCAGCAAACAGCAACACCGGAAGCTTCCAAATCTCACCCTCATTCATTAGGGCCACCCCCACATCCACTGCCCTACCTTGTTTTATTCCACTTCAATAAATCATAGCAGTGAGGAACTAATTCTTATCCTCAGTACCATGACGTCTTTCTTATTTTAATGCTACCTGTATGGGAAAAAATAAAAGTGAGGTTTAAACTGAAATGATGGGATTTTATATAAGATTAGTCAGCAGAGAACGCATTGGTACTCTTCTTGTGCCGTACACTCTGAAACGTAGATAGGAGGGTTTTTGACATTCACTACTGCCTGTCATGTTTTTCTTTTTAACCAGCCACACCTCTTCAGTCCCATGACGTATATTTTAACCTACTGTATATATATATTTTTTTCTTGACATGCTTCCTGAACCTTCATGTGGGGAAAAAAAAGAGAGGCGGTATGTTGATGATGATGGTGATGATGATGATGATGATGGCGATGATGGTGATGATGATATGCGTGGGAAATAACTGATGTGTGTTATGAGATGTAAGATAATGTACAGAACTTTTTTTTTTCAGTTCACAAGAGCGCAATTTGGTTTTAGAGTTTTCGTGGCCTCTGAACCCGACTTCAGGTAGATCAGTGTGGCAGGAAGGTGTATGAGGGCAGGGGAGACCAGGCCAATGATTTCCGTCCTATGTGTCATTTTTGCATTTTTTTCTTATCCAGGAAAGTGTAAGTTTGGTTAGGTTTGCTTTCTTAGTATCAAGTTAGGTAGGGCTGTTACGCTAGGTTAAGTTAGGTCAGAGTAAAATAATGAAAAAGAGTAGTAGACCGATCAGGCTGAGAAAATCAAACTTGGCGTGTAGTGCAAAAATAGTTTCATACAGAGAACGAAAATCTGCAACCAAGTCAGGCGGGGGGGGGGGGTAATAGGGTGTGAAGGTGGTAGACTATGGATGGAGGGTCAGAACTGCTATACTCTGTCCAGTTTTACTTGGCTTAAAGTTGTAATCTCTCCATCTTCAACGCCGACTTACAGGGGCTTAACACTAAAATATGGCGCTAGTCACGAAAAAGTATAATGGAAAGGATGTAGCGCCGCATTATAGTAGTATTTTGCATAAATTACAGGAAGAGGCTGCAAAAGGACGGTAATCTTGTCAGGTTATGTTGGACGCACTGGAGTGTAAAAAACAAGGTGGAGTGAAGGTGGAGGATTATGGAGAGGGATAGGAGGTGGATCAGGGAAGGATCGGGAGGTTTTGGAAGGTCGGGAGAGAGGTGTTAAGATTTAGGAGGGTTGGGAGGGGTGATAGGAAAGCTTTGGAGGGTGAGGAGGGGGTATGGGGTGCATGGAGGAAACAGTGAAAGATTTTAGAGGGGAGAGAATAGCGGTGTATGGAGGAAATAGTGAGATATTCTGAAGGGTAGGGAGAGAGTGGCTGTGGGTAGAGAAAATGACGAAAGTTTTGTAGGGTGGGTTGAAGGGGTTGGTATCATGTAGAGGAGTTAGGAAATGTTAAGGTGGGTGGGAAGGGGTGGTGGGATGGGAAGAGTTAGTGATGTAATGAGTGTAGGGTGAAGTGGAATGTTGGGACGCTCACGTGGGATTAGAAAGACAGTAAGGTGGGATGGAGAGTATGTGTGAATGTAAGAGGGTGCAAAGGTCAGGAGTGGAGTAGAGTGGCTTGTTGGTGCTGTGGGTGCTTCATTGAGGCCTAATGTCAGGGTATTAGTGGTGATGTTTTTATGACATGTCGGTGGGCATTGTGGCAACTCACTAGTCTGTGTTGACGAAATTCAGATATCAGATTGTTTCCTCCTCCTGTCTGGGATCGAGTTCGCGTCCATGGAGACAACAGACCATTTCTTTAACCACTTCGGAGGATAAATAGGGTGAGGTTGTGCTGTGAGGGCGGGACGTGTAAACAACAAGAAGCGATGCCAAGGCACAGCAAACCCGTCCCCGGCAGTCATTTTAGTGCTGACGTATAAACACAGTAAGATATCTAGTCAAAGTTGTCACATATCAAATTTGCAATAAATCGAGTGAATATTGACTATTTTATGGCCATTTGAAATTTTCGGTCCGACCCACCTGACATTGGCCCCCCTACCGCTATCTGGGGGGTAACCCTCTTGATGTAATAAGGATTGTTATAGGATGCAGATTTGAAAGATGCACCTTTAGGTTTTGGTTTCATGTCGATAAGACGAATTTGAAAGGAGTTATAGCGAAAAAACGATTTGTACCTGTCGCCTCCCCCCCCCTTTTTTTTTTTACATTTTTTTTTTTTGACCCTACAGCCTAGGCTTTGGCCCGATTTGGCCCAGAATTTAATCAGGTGGTCAGAAGGTCATAGCTCATCATCCCTGTAATTTTAGCCAAAATCGCACCTGTAGTTTTCGCGTAGTTGTTGACTGACAGACTGACAGACAAACAAAGAAACAAACCGAGTGAAAACAGTACCCGTCCCCGAGTTCCTCCTGGGCGGGGATGGGTAACAAGATAAGGTGAAGTGAGGAGAGTGGAGAGTTGCCGATGGGAGAGGAGGAGGATAGTGTGAGGGGCGAGGAATAACTGGACTGAGAGCAAGGACGTGGGTGGTGAGGCGAGAGGTGAGGAAGTGAGTGATTTAGAGTGCTGGAGGTTGGGTGATGGGGCGAAGAGAGTACAGAGGAGTACATAGGAAGTACTGATAACAGGAGGCCTCTTGGTCCATGACGAGGTTATCTGTTGGAAACAAATGCAGTTCTACTAAGATCTAACTGGCGTGTAAGAGGAAAGGATAGAAACGAGGAAGACTATCCCCCACCCACCACACCATCCGGTAATCCCGGGAGGAAAAATACGGAAAAAAAAAAAAAAACATGCTTGCTACAAAGAATAAGTATGAAACTTTTATGGGAGAGGCAGAAGAGGAACGACTATGCACAATGTAATATCTGTTCTACAGATCTGTAAAAGAAAAAGCGTATACAGTCGCCGAATGTTCTCATTAGTAAGCAGATGTCACACAGTCGTCAGTATACACTTCAACCTGGAAATAAACGAGACTAGAAAGTTTGTTATTGCATAATCACAAAATATTTGTCTAGCCGAATTTTAAACTTCTCAATAGCTTTTGCACCAACTACTGTTGCTGGCAGCCTATTCCAGTGTTTCACTACACGAATATTAGTAAGTTTTCTCTGTATTGGTGCTGCATCTCTTGAGTTGCTTTCCATTATTTCTAGTCACAGTATCATTCTGTATTTCGGACAACTTATCAAATCTAACCTCGTCAGATATTAAGAGTTTTAAATGCTGTACTTCTATAGGATCTCCTCGGAGTCTTTTTTTTGTTTTTGTTTCTGAGAGAGAGAGAGAGAGAGAGAGAGAGAGAGAGAGAGAGAGAGAGAGAAACGGCTTTAGTTTATTCGCTCTTTACAGAGGAAATTTCTCAGCGATGGGATCATGTTTGTGGCTCAGCACTGCACTCCATCGAGTCTTTGTTCATCCATAGTAAGATTCGGGGACCAGTGTTGCACAAAATATGCCATGTGTGGTCAGGTTAATGACGTATAAAGTTTATTTCACTTTCATCTTAAATGTCAGGACCAACTTGCCTAGCCCCAGGCTCCTACGCTCCTCATGGGGCAATGTAGGATTGGTTGGTGGATGGATGGATGGATAAATTTTATAGAATACATCGGGCGTTTTATGATAATGGTTCCTTGCTATGAAATCGGATATTTTGTTTGCCTTGTTACTGGCTTCTATACACCGTTTTGAGTTTTTGAGGTCATAACTGATGACTCCTAAATCGCGTCCTTTACATCAGGCGATGGGGCACTGAACATGCTGTATTCATGTCTAATATTTTTGTCGCCAAAGTGCTTTACTTTTCATTTTTATATTTCGTTTGCCATTTTCCATTCCTGTTTATTAACTTTTTCAGGTCGTTTTGCATACTTTCAGTCAGCATTCGTAATTACTTTGCTTCCAGTGCGAGGAATGCAAGGATGGAGGCAGGTGGTGGAAGGTGAAGCTGGGGAAGAATGAGGTAGAGTGGAGGGTGTGGTAAGGGAGGTGGAGGATGAAGGGTGGGGAACTAAGATATAGAGCAGGGGTTCCCAACCTTTATTTACCCATTACCCCATTTTCCACACCTCCCTTCACTCATTACCCCTCATTGCTTATGTTTCCACAATTGCATTTTAGCTGCTTAACATTTTGATGCCTAGATTTTAGTTTGAATGTAGGACTTAATTAAAGGTTAGGCTAAAACCAAGAGGGTTATTGCAAGGAGTAATTTATTTTTATTATTAACACTGATACCAAATAAACATGACTTTAAACATTCATCTCTGAATTTTAGTATAGGTCTGAAGTCTATCATAACTGGTATGATTTTTAGATTTTTTTTTTTTTTGTTACCTCCCCCATTACCTTTCACAAAAGACCAAATTACCCCACTTGGGGTAATTTACCCCAGGTTGGGAACTCCTGATATAGAGTAAAGGGTAGGGTGAGGAAGGCGAGGGGTGGGGAAGAGTGAGGTAGAGAGCTGAGGGGTGAGGGGATGGTAAATGAGGGGTGAAGAAAACCAGTTTGTGAGATTGAGAGCTGAGAATAAGGGAGAAGGATAATGAGCCAAAAGTAGTGTGAGTGGTGAGGAAGTGAGGTAAAGAGCCAGTGGTAGTGTGAGTGGTGAGGAAGTGAGGTAAAGAGCCAGTGGTAGTGTGAGGGGTGAGGAAGTGATGTAAAGAGCCAGTGGTAGTGTGAGTGGTGAGGAAGTGAGGGAAAGAGCCAGTGGTAGTGTGAGGGGTGAGGAAGTGAGGGAAAGAGCCAGTGGTAGTGTGAAGGGTGAGGAAGTGATGTAAAGAACCAGGGGATGGGGTGATGGAGTTGAGGTGAAGCTACGAGATGGTGAGGGGAATGTAGAGTGGGGGTGAGCGAGATAAAGAAGGACGGGCGAGTGAAGGGGTGACGTAAGGAGGGAGAGAAAGGGTGGGGTTGTGGGAAGTTGTATAGAGAGCCAAGGGAGGAGGGGGGGTGTTGTGTGCAGACTGGGGCAACCAACAGTAAAAGTGACCGGCTGGGTGGAGGTGTATCAGTGCCAGTTGGATGCCACAGGTGCCAAGCCGAGGAGACCAGGTGCCAGCAGGACGGGCAGGAGGGAGGTGCCAGGAGGAAGGGAGCAGGCTGAGGGAAGAAAGATGCCAGCAAGATGGGGGGGGTATGGGGAGGGGATCATGGTGCCGGGGAGGAGGGGGGATGGCAGTTGGGATGATGCCAGGGGGAGGGGGGACAGGTGAGGTGGTGCCAGGGGGAGGGTTAAGGGGCAGGTGGGGTGGTACCAGGGGGAGAGGGAGGAGGGACAGGTTGGGTGGTGCCAGAGGGAAGGGGGACAGGTGGGGTGGTGCCAGGGGGAGGGGGGACAGGTGGGGTGGTGCCAGGGGGAGGGGGGCAGGTGGGGTGGTGCCAGGGGGAAGCGGGACAGGTGGGGTGGTGCCAGGGGGAGGGTGAGGGGATAGGTGGGGTGGTGCCAGGGGGAGGGGGGACAGGTGGGGTGGTGTCAGGGGGAGGGGGGACAGGTGGGGTGGTTCCAGGGGGAGGGGGGACAGGTGGGGTGATGCCAGGGGGAGGGTGAGGGGACAGGTGGGGTGGTGCCAGGGGGAGGGGGGACAGGTGGGGTGGTGTCAGGGGGAGGGGGGACAGGTGGGGTGGTGCCAGGGGGAGGGGGGACAGGTGGGGTGGTGCCAGGGGGAGGGTGAGGGGACAGGTGGGGTGGTGCCAGGGAGAGGGGGGACAGGTGGGGTGGTGCCAGGGGGAGGGTGAGGGGACAGGTGGGGTGGTGCTAGGGGGAGGGGGGACAGGTGGGGTGGTGCTAGGGGGAGGGGGGACAGGTGGGGTGGTGCCAGAGGGAGGGTGAGGGGGCAGTTGGGGTGGTGCCAGGGGGAGGGGGAACAGGTGGGGTGGTGCCAGGGGGAGGGGGGCAGGTGAGGTGGTGCCAGGGGGAAGGGAGGCAGGTGGGGTGGTGCCAGGGGGAGGGGGGGACAGGTGGGGTGGTGCCAGGAGAAGGGGGGAACAGGTGGGGTGGTGCCAGGGGAAGGGGGGCAAGGGAGGTGGTGCCAGGGGGAGGGGGCAGGTGGGGTGGTGCCAGGGGGAGGGGGGGCAGGTGGGGTGTTGCCAGGGGGAGGGACAGGAAGGGGGATGCAAGGAGGGGGCCGGGCAGGTGGGGTGATACAAGAGAGAGAGAGAGAGAGAGAGAGAGAGAGAGAGAGAGAGAGAGATGAATATGTGAATTAGGATGATGACAGAGGGAGGGAGTGAGATAAGTAGGTGGAGGGGGGAACGAGACAAAAGGGCTGAGTAGAATGCTTAGATTTATGGGTGTCTACAACACGCGTCTTCCCCTTCAGCTCGACTGTTGGTGCTACGTGCGGGTTCTCAGCTGTAATACTGGGTGGGCAGAAACAGGAGGAGAAAGGAGTTAATCGAACTCATATTTTCCGTTTGCGAATTTTATGTGCTAACCAGAATGAGGAGGAAGGAGTTAGGTTAGGAGAGGAGGTAACTTTAAGGAAGGCTAGGGAATGAGGGAATGCAAGGAAGGGAAGGATAGGAGAAACATAAAGAATTCTGAAGTGTGAGAAAGAGGGAGATGGATGGGGAGAGCAGGTAAGTATGAGGTATGGAAGGGAGGGCAGGTATGAACGCTAAGGAATGGGAAGGGCAAGGAGAGGACGTTAGGAGGGAGGGAGGTAGGAATAGATGTTAGAGAGGGATTGGAGAGGAGTAATTAACTAAATTAATTAATTTGTCCTGAATCATAGCAAACGACACAGTCCACTTTCGAAACCCAGGAGTCCTCCTGTTTGCAAAAAATGGCGCTTCAGCCTCACATATCATCATTTGAACCCAACATTCATGATGCACAATTATTAGGGATGATGTTTGAAGTTTGGCGTGATGATTAATTTAGCGATGTTTTTGCGACATCGGTCTTGTGGCAGATCTGTGAGGATTTTGTTTTTGTTTTTGTAAAATCATTATTTCCTGCCCCAAACTGGGAACACTGCCACTTTAGGATGTTAGGGAGGTGAGGGGGGAGGGAGTATAGAAGAGGGTGGGAAGGTAGGAGCAGGGTGAGTGAGGGTACGGAAAAAGAGCGATGGACGGAGAGTAGAGGAGGGAGTGAGAGAGGTGGAGGAGGTGAGGTGAGGGTTGAGGCAAGCAACAGTAAGGCCAGAGTGACCGGGGTGCCAGGGTGCCAGCTGGACCGCAGGGCTGCCAGCGGAGAGGGGAGGGAGGGGTGCCAATGACGGAGTGCCGGAGAAGAAGGAGGAGGGAAGGAGAATGGAAAGGGATTGCCACGTGAAGGAGGGAGTAGGGGAAGGAAGGAAGGAAAAGGGAATGATAAGTGAAGGAGGGGTTGGAAAAGAGAGGGAAAGGGAGTAAGCGCCAAGTGAAAGAGGGGAGTGGGGAAGGAGTGGGAGGAGGGTGCTGGGTAAGAGTAAGGTAGCAAAAGGAAGGGAACAGAGAATGCCAGATGATGAAAGGAGTAGAGGAAGAGAGTCCTAGATGGTGGGATGGAAGCCAAAGTACAGGGGGAACGGATGATGGGAGATGCGAGGAGGAGCGGGCTAGATGAGGGGAGGGTAGGGAGAGGTAGGGGAAGATGGTGAGATTCTGGCGAGGCGGGTGATGGGGGGGAGGAAGAAGCCTACCAGAAAGGGGTAAGGGGGGAGGGATGGGGGAGGGGGGGAAGTGCAAGGTGAGGGAAAGAAAGCGGCAGGTGACAGAAGAAATAGGGGAGGGGAGGGGAGACGGGAGGGGTGCCAGAATACAGGGGATGAACAGAGGGGAGAGGAGGACGACATTGGTGCGGCGATGGGTGAGGGCGATGGTACCAGGTGAGGAAAAAGGGTGTGAAGGGAGGGGAGAGGGGAACTGAGTGGCAAGTGAGGGGAAGGGAAAAGGATGTCAGGTGAGGGGAGGGGAAGAAGTGTCAGGTGAGGGGAAGGGAAGAAGTGCCAGGTGAGGGGAAGGGAAGAAGTGTCAGGTGAGGGGAGGGGAAGAAATGCCAGGTGAGGGGAGGGGCAGTGCCAGGTGAGGGGAGGCGCAGAAGATGCAGGGTAAGAGGAGGGGAGGGGATTAGAGTGCCAGGTGAGGGAAGGGGAAGGGATAAGGATACCAGGTGAGGGGAGAGGAGGGGAGGGGAGGGGAAGAGGGTGCCAGGGAAAGGAAAGGGAAAATGGTGCCAGGTGAGGTGAGGGGAAAGGAAGGTAAGATGGTGCCAGGTGAGGGGAGGGGAGGGGAGGGGGAGAGGGCGCCAGGCGAGGGGAGGGGAGGGAAGAGGAGGGGAGTGCCAGGTGAGGGTGAGAGTGTAGGGCGCCAGATATAGATAAAGTGCCATAACAGCGTCATTAACATACCCCATACATTCCTAACAAGCCTTACACCACACCCATACCTTGCCGTCACTCCATCCCCTTCCCCGCCCTCATTCATGTGTCTGTCTGTCTGTCTGTCTGTCTGTCTCTGTCTCTGTCTGTCTGTCTGTCTCTCTCTCTCTCTCTCTCTCTCTCTCTCCTTTAGCTGCTGCTTTTTGTTTGTGTCTGCTCTTTCTTCTACACACTGACTACATTCCTCCTTCATTACGGCGGGCACGCAGCTCGGTAGTGGCTACAAAATTTCACTCCTTTTCTCTGAAGCAAAAATTAATAGATATTTGCAGTCTCATATGTGTAATTGGCTGACTGTTGAATTGTCTTTGCCCACCGCCTATGATCTCCAGTTTGTCTTACGTGCAGTGTTTCAAGGGATATCGAAATGAAGGAATCTTGAGTTTGGATTTCTTGTTGTTCAGTCTTCTTTGGGATGGTTTTTGCAGGCTCTCAGCTTAGGGTTCTTTATTTTTTCATTAAAAGGTTGGGAATTTGGGAGTTTCATACGTCTTGGCAATTTATTTTGATTCACTTTGCCCGAGTGAGTCATTTTTATTTTCTTCAAGATGCTCCGAGAGGCTTTTATTTAAAGGGAGGCTTTCTGAATTCTGGGAGTTAGATATTGCTGTCATTAATCCCTTCAGTACTAGACGCCTTCCCCAACTTGAATAGTCGCCTGGAAGCAGCAAGAGTAAACTAAGAAGATACGTCATCGTACTGAATGGGTTAAGAATGGTGGCGTGAATCATGGCATAAATGTAAAACCATGACTGTTGGCTGTCAGTGGTGAGTGAGCGAGAGAGGAATCTTGGCACACTTTATGCTTACATCCAGCGCGCTCTGGTTCCTTCACTTTAGTTCAGGTATAGGCACGTGAATGAAAGTCGGGTGGTAGGAAAGAGATGTAGACAGCAAAGTAGATGCAGCATTAGGTGGGGGAACATTCTTGTTTCTATTATCAAACGTAGTGTACTTAGGTATTAATTTATATAGACAGGGAAAGTGACTGTGGAGTGGATGAGGGTGAGGTGACAGGAAGATAAGGTAGACCAACAAAAGTAAGGTGGGGGAATATCCTTTATGCTGTTATTCATCACGCTTTGCCCAGGTGTTTATTGTATGGAGGGGAAAAGATGGGAGTGCAAGAAAGTGGGGTGGGTAGGGAGGAGAAGGGGCGGACCAAGAGCTAGATGGAAAGGTAAGATGGAGGTATCAGACGCGGTGCTTCCCTCAGTGTAATGTAGGCACAGTCGGCATCTAAAGTCTGTCACCGAGCCTGTTTAACTCTCCATGGACTTTGAAAAATCACTGTGGTAAATCCATAGCAATTGACGCTGATGACTTACTTGGCCACAGCTTAGTGTCATGTATCGGTTGCCGGGGATTTACTACACTGATTTTCAAAGTCCTCTGAGAGAAAAAACGGGCTAGGCGACAGGATTTGTGATGCCGACTGTACACTGTATACTTACGAGTATTTGTATCGAGAAGGAAAACTGACTGTGGTTAGAGTGTGTTGGTGGGGAGAAGGCGAGGTAGACCAAGACAAGGTGAGGGAATGCACTTTCTGGTAATAGTGAGCGCTCTTTGTCACGTTTAATTTTATCCAGAAGTATATTTATATGGAAAAGGGAAACAGATGACTGGGAGTGCGAAAGTGAAAGGGGCTTGGTAGGAAGGAGGAGAGGTACAGGTATATATACTGAGAGCTAAATGTATAAGGTTGGGGAGTACACATTCTGGCATAATCAAGTGCTCTTTGCCAAGTGGGTTTTTATTATGGGTACTTATTTATATAGAAAAGGAAAATAGACTGTAAGGGAGTGCCAGTGAGTTGGTTGGAAGGAAGGAAGGTAGACCAGGGGTTAGAGGGAAGGATTAGGTGGGATAGTACACTTTATGGCATTGAGGTGATAATGAGGAGAAGAAGAAGAAAGTAGGAGGAAGGAGAGCGGAAGTGATGATATTGGAAATGATGCTGTTCGCTTGTTGCACACATTATTTATTAGAAAGTAGTTAGTGCTGTGGAAAGAGTAAAATTTCCCATGGTTATATCGTCATTTGCCAAGATCTTTGTGCGTAAATGTCGATGAGGAATTGAAGTAAGATAAAGTGGCGTGCACAAGAGTGGGTTTGGGTGGAAGGATTTTGTTTCTCTCTGGCTGGTGACGTAAATGTGGTGATTGTGGTGTGAGCTGTGGTGGCGATTTGTTTTATGATGAATGGTGTGGTGGTGTAAGTTGTGGTGTGAAAAAATTAATGTGGTATGGTGCTGCAAATGGTTGTGTAAGGTTATGAACCGTGGTATGGTAGTAGGTTAAATAGGGGATGGTGTGAGTTGTGATGTATACTGTGGTGTTAGCTTGGTGATGTGCATGTGGGTGTGGCGAGTTTGGTTGTGTGCATGGTGTGGTGTGGGTGGGATGGTGGTTGTGTGAGTGTGGTTTTGAATATACTAGTGGTCGGATGGATGATGGAGTCTGGAAATTGCAATTGTAGTGGCACTGTGGTGTGTGGGTGAGGATGAGGTAGGTGTGGTTCTGAGAGTAAAGCAAGTTAGGTGTTGAAGGTGTGGTGAGAAGTGGTGGTAGTGATTGTGATGGGGTATGATAAGTATGGTGATGGCCATGGGTTTGGCAAATGTGGTAGTGAGGATGGTGGTGGTTATAAGAGTCTGGTGAGGGTGTGTTAGGTGTGGTGAATGTAGTTGTGATGCAGTGGAGGTGGTAAATGTGGTGGTGAGTATGGCAGTGTGGGTGTGGGGTTAGTCAGTGTTGGTGAGGCAATGGTAAATGTGGAAGGGCATAGGCTGTAACAGGTTCCTGGCAACGTGTGATCTTTGCTATTGGCAGGGCACTGGCTCTCTCCTGCCCATTACACACACACACACACACACACGTGTGTGTGTGTGTGTGTGTGTGTGTGTGTGTGTGTGTGTGTGTGTGTCAATAAACCCTTTTGTTGCTGTGTACGCGCTTAGGTATTTTTTTTCTAACACCAGACGATCCATTTCAGCTGAGGGGAATGATAGAAGACAGTGTGTAAAGGATTCATTAGTGACGCTGTTATATCGTCATAGTAAACACATGTTCAGTCTGTGGGTTTAAATAATTCGTTTGAAGAAATCACAAATCTGTTTTGTAAGATAATATCAAGTTGGCACCATACTTGAATGTTTTCAGGTACCTTTGGGCTAAGTACAAGTAAGCTGCATATATCAGATACCAAGTACCAGTACAGGTGTGTAAAATTTTGTAGTTACGTCCAAGTACCTGTACATGAGCCCAAGTCTGGTGCCAAATGGTCTCAACTTGCGACAGTTCATTGCAGGTCATGCCTCTGCCACACATTCTTCACTCTAACTCTTTTTAACTATAACCTGGTCTTGATTTTCGTTCTTCTGCAACTATTTTACAAAGGTCAGTGAAGGGCAAAAGACTTTTACGGCACTACATCAGATGCATAGGACGTCATGACTAGCATCATATATTAATGTTACTGTGTTTGCAGCTTTGTATCCTAAATGGACAGATGCAGGTTGAGGCCAAGTTAGAGTAAAAGTAATATACAGTAGATATATTAATGTGTTTTAGCCAGTAAAACTAACTCGACCTCGCCAGGATTCGAACCTGGAATCTTCTGATCCGTAGTCAGACGCGTTATCCGTTGCGCCACGAGGCCACATGTGGAAAGCGAGGTTGTGCTTATTTTTTGACTTCATGTAGTACTGTGTGATTTTTGTAGTACTGAAAAGTAATGATTCGTATTTTCCTCCAGCATCATTTGGGTGCTGGAGAGGGACGCCTTCATGTGGTGCCACTGATATAAACGGGTGAGAGTCATACCTGGGTATACACACGTCCCTCAACTTCCTCTCTATCCCCAGAAAGGAGGACGGTGGACTCCCAGAGGACAGCTTCAGCCTGCAATCCATCAGGTTAACGTTTCAGATATTGTTGGGGTAACAACAACAACAACAACAACTGCTACTACTACTATTACTACTACTACCACCACCACCACCACCACCACCACCACCACCACCACCACCACCACCACCACCTACTACTACTACTACTACTACTACTACTACTACTACTACCACCACCACCACCACCACCACCACCGCCACCACCACCACCACCACCACCACTACTACTACTACTACTACTACCACCACCACACCAGCAACATTTTTGTGAAGTTCATTTTATCACAATAAACCCTGTGATACGTACACTATTAAAAAAAAAGTATTGAGTCAAAGGTTGCGCGCGCATACCCTCCTTCCTTCACACACACCCTCTTTCTTACCCTCCTTCCCTTATATCCTTCCTCTTTCATACTCTCCTCCTTCACACCCTCCCTCTCTCGTACCCTCCTTCCTTCACACCCTTCCTCTCTCAAACCCTCCCTCTGAATAACACACTGCTGAAGTACTCGTATAATGCCTTTTAGAATATGAAGCCTGAAGGACACAGCTGAAGAGTAGCATCAGTATATATCCGTACTAGCATTGACTTGGTCTGACTATTCCCTTTCAGGTTAAGATAATGTAGAATATGACGTCCTTACTTCCTTCCGCATGAAATTTCCCTCACAGCTTTTCTAGTCCTTCTAACTAATGTATACCTTCTAACTAACTATTTCCTGCAGTCTTAGGCTGGAGGGTTGGGTAATGCGGAGCCTTCCTGCTTTGCAGTCCATGTTTTTGACGTATAAAATAGCTACGTTAGTCATAATCTACACTGAGACAGTGTCGAAAGAACTAATAGATCTGTTGCTGTGTGCTTTCCTTTGTACGTACTTGTTTGTGCTTGTTTCACAGCCTCTTTTCTTCACACCCTCTTTCCTTCACACCCTCACTCCTCTCCACTCTCCTTCCTTCTCTCTCTCACATCCACTTTCCTTCCCTCACATACCTTCCTCACTTCATTCCCTCCTCTCTTCACACCTTCCCTCTCAAACCGTCTTTCCCTCTCGTCCTCCCTCCATCCCAATGTCACGCCATCTCTTCCTCACACCCTCCCTTTTTCACACCCTTCCTCTCTCACATCTGCCCTATACAGTACTTTCGTTAACCCTACGCAGATGCTGACTATAGGGACCTTCGTCGCCCTAGTGTGGAGAACCGATAGTGCTCGCATGCATGGGGGTGGGGGGGCTCACGTTGACTACAGCTCTTATAACAGAGTCGAGGCAAAAATTGTTCATCAACTCCCCTCCTCATAGTGACAGTCTTCAGTGTCTCCCTTTTCGCTGGAGTGTTGGCATCTAAACCCTTAACTATCGCTTTCAGTGGTCATTGCTCTTCTGAACCCTTTGCTTACATCCCTCTCTGATTACGACGGGCGCACAGCACATTTCAAGCAACAGTCACACCTTTTTATTCCAACTCTGTATCGCCAGATATCATCGATATCTTAAAATTTTAATATATGCAGCTGATCAGCTTTGGAAATGTCTTTCAGAGTTTGTATTTCTCTCTGCCTGTGATTACCACTGTTTTAAATACAGCATGTGCCCAGGCACCTCGAAATAAACAGACTGATCTTGGCCATGTTTTCTCCAGATTTCCTGGTTTATATATATATATATATATATATATATATATATATATATATATATATATATATATATAGATATCTATATCTAACTATATATATCTATATATATCTATATCTATATCTATATACATCTATATCTATATATATATATTTATATCGATATATATATCTATATATATATATATATATATATATATATATTTCTTCCCGCTTCTTCTGGCACCTTGCCAGAAACCTTTCTAACAACTTTACATCATCCTTCCCTCCTCTTTTCTACTCTCATGGCTCTGTAGCTATTGCTTCTACTGATAAAGCAGATCTCTTCGCTCAGACTTGCTTCTCCAGTTCTGCCTGAGACGATTCCGGTGCTGTTCCTCCATCACTTCCCCCTCTGACTTCCTCATGGCTGACATTAAAATTTCTTCAGCTGATGTATTTTCTGCCATCACAGGCTTCAATATTAACAAGGCATATGGGCCTGATGGAGACCCTCCTGTTGTTCTCAAGAACTGTGCTTCTGTGCTTACACCCTGCCTAGGCAAACTCTTTCGCCTTTGTCTGTCAACTTGTACCTTTCCTTATTGCTGGAAGTTTGCTCTCATTCAGCCAGTCCCAATGAAGGGTGACCATTCCCAACCATCTAACTATCGTCCAATTGCATTAACATCCTGTGTGTCAAAAGTTTTCTAGTCAGTTCTTAATAGAAAAATTTTAAAGCATATTTCCTATCACAACCTTCTTTCTGATCGTCAGTATGGGTTCCGTCAGCGACCCTCCACTGGTGATCTTCTCACCTACCATTCAGACTCCTGGTCATCCTCCTTTCGGGACTTTGGCAAAAGCTTTGCCATTGCACTTGACATCTCAAAGGCTTTCGATCGAGTCTGGCATAAATCTTTAATTTCCAAACTGCCCTCTTACGGTGTCTTTCCATCTGTCTGTGCCTTCACCTCTAATTTCCTTTCTGGTCGTTATATAGCCGCTGTTGTAGACGGCCATCGTTCTTCTCCTAGATCTATCAAGAGTGGTGTTCCTCAGGGCTCTGTCCTGTCACCAACTCTCCTCCTTTTATTCATCAATGACATTCCAAGCTGTACATCTAACCCTATCCACTCATACGCTGATGATTCCACCCTTCACCTTTCCATTCGGTTCCCGCAATGTTCATCTCAGCAGTTACTTCAGCAAACAAGGGATGAGGCTATGGTGCACCTAATGTCTGACATGGTTCGTATCTCTGACTGGGGTAAAAACAATCTCGTTGTTTTTAATGCATCAAAGACTCAGTTCTTACACCTACCAACCCGACAAAATCTTCCACAGGTATACCCACTAATGTTTAATAATATTCAACTTAATCCTGCATCATCCTTGAACATGCTTGGGGTTTCATTAATCGGGGCTTGTCCTGGAAAGATCTTATTACATCTCTTGTAAAATCTGCTTCTAAGGGATTAGGTGTGCTAAGCCGACTCTGTTCCTTCTTTACCCCTGCACAATTGTTGACTCTGTACATGGGTTTTATCCGCCCCTGTGTGGAGTACAACTCTCATGTGTGGGGAGGTTCCCCACATACAGCTCTTCTCAGTAGGGTGGAGTCAAAGGCTTTTCGTCTCATTAACTCTCCTCTTCTTACTGACTCCCTTCAACCTCTGTCTCTTTGCTGCACTGTTGCATCTTTATCTCTTTTCTATCGCAACTTCAATGGTCACCGCTCCTCTGAACTGTCTGCATGTATTCCTCCACCTCTACGAAGGGCGCGTAGCACCCGTCTAGCAGCAAACTCTCATCCCTTTTCTGTCCAGCTCTCTAATGCAAGAGTTTACCGTTACTCCCAGTCCTTCATTTATGCAACAGGTCATCTCTGGAACTGTCTCCCTCTGTCTGCATTTCCTACTTCCTATGATCTCCAGTCTTTCAGACGCAGTGTGTCCAGGCATCTTGAAATGATCGGATCTTGAATTTGGCTCTCTTTTGTATTTTGTTTTTCTCTTTGAGGGATCAGTTATTGCGGGCTCGTGGCCTTCGGTTCCTTCTTCCTCACACACACACACACACACACACACACACACACACACACACACACACACACACATATATATATATATATATATATATATATATATATATATTGTATAAGAAAACATCTTCATCCTGCAGTACATACCCTCCCTTCATCACATCGTTTTTAATTCACTCCACCTTTCTTCTTTCACACCCTTTCTCACGCTCCCCCTCAGTCACACCGTTCCTCTCACACACACTTACACTTGTTCCTGCACATTTCACAGTCTTCTCTCATACTGTCTCTCTCTCATGCAGTCATACTCTCTTACCTTTCTCACACTCTCGTTCCCTCACCTTCTTCCTTCATATCCTCCTTCCCTCACCCGGTCCCTCCTTCACATCCTCCCACTCTCTTGCCTTCCTCCCGGCACTCCTTCCCTCCCCCACAGCCTCCTTCCTTCACGCCCTCCTTCCTTTAAAACCACCCTTCCTCTCACCGTCTTTTTCCCCAGCATCCCCCTATCCACATTCACACCCCTGGTCGTATTGTAAGCCCCTTTACTACGGTGACTTGTATATTTTAATCGGGCAGGAACAAGGCGAGTGTAGATCAACTTAGGATCATTTGCAGCCGAGATCAGAGTAAATGCACGTCTGTACGTAGCGATGAACTGGTAAGGAAGAGGCGCCAGGAGACTCCTAAGCCCACGAGAATGCTGCCCTCAGAGTCTCACTCGAGCATCACACACACACACACACACACACACACACACACACACACACACACACACACACACACACACACACCATGATGTTTAAGACTCTCTCTCTCTCTCTCTCTCTCTCTCTCTCTCTCTCTGTCGATGTATCCAAAAACGTCTGCACCTTCTCCACCTTCTCCATTGTAAATGATTGGAATAAACTCCCTAGGAATGTGGCCGAAAGCAGAACCATAAATAGGTTTAAAAAGAGATTAGCCATAAATATTGACGGGATAGGTATTAAGAAAGTGTATATTCATATGTGTAGTTATGTAAGTGTATGCAAACGAGTAGGTGTATATCCTGTCTTTGGGTAGCAGAGGGTAGAGTGGCCATACATGACCTGACTCGACCTGCCTTGCCCTAATCTGACCAGTTATGCTGCACCAGGTGTGGCCGTCACTTTCACCAATATCTTTTTTTCCTTGTCAGCTCTCGGGACATGAAACAAGGATAAATATATGATGTTTATGCATATATGTGTCCAAGTACTGACACATGTGACCTCGAGTTTAAGTGCACATGCTTGGGTGTGCACATTTTGGCATACATACGTAGCAGTTAAATATGCTGCTGAAGTTTCCTCCTATCTTTATAAAATAAAAACATATTAAAAAGTGCATGAAAAAGGTTAATTAATATATGGCTGTGTTGAACGTTCAGCCTTTCCATTTCCATTATATTCTAATTTCAACGGAGCCTATGAAATTTCCTTCAGGCTTTTAATATCGGGCAAGGTCCTACTTCACTTTTTTTCCCCGTACGGCAGAAGCGAGTCTGGAGGGTGCGGGAGAGAGCTGTCTGCTGTGCTGTCCTTTCCTCCTACTTCTGTAACTGAGTACCGTGATAGTGTTAAGGCCGGACCGCCTCGCTGGGACCGTAACGTTTGTGTGGCCTGTGTATCTGTGTAACTTGCCCTGCCTACCTTTTTACCTATCTATCTATCTATCTATCTGTCTGTCTATCTGTCTATTTATCTATCTATCTATTTATCCATCTGCCTTCATCTATCCATATCTCTTTCTGTCTCTGTCTCTCCCAGCATCTTCCATTATACTGCCAGCGCCTTGTCCCCGATACCAGCATCAGGGTAAAGCCTGGGAAATATGAGGCTTTCATAGGCAAAACCACGCGGACATTCCCGGGCACGGAGACAGCCGGACCTCTCTCCAGGGGGAATAAGTTGCCGGGATTAGGCCACCACAGGGCCGGAGGAGAGAGAGAGAGAGAGAGAGAGAGAGAGAGAGAGAGAGAGAGAGAGAGAGAGAGAGAGAGAGAGAGCGAGCATAACATTTTCCAACGGGGACGTGAAACTGATGTGGGAGGGATATGTGTGTGTGTGTGTGTGTGTGTGTGTGTGAGAGAGAGAGAGAGAGAGAGAGAGAGAGAGAGAGAGAGAGAGAGAGAGAGAGAGAGAGAGAGAGATCCTTGACGTTTTGTGGAAGGAGAGTAAGATTGATTCAGGAAGGGATGAAAGAATGGAGAAGATACAGTGGGTGGAGGAGTGTGTGTGTGTGTGTGTGTCAGCATGTATGTGTGTCTTTAGGGATCTGGACTAGACGGCGCGTGGTAAGAGTAGGTTCACCATTTGTAACACTGGACTAGGAAAGACTTAGAGAGAGAGAGAGAGAGAGAGAGAGAGAGAGAGAGTTTTGTTACACTTGCAAATAAGGCAGCCAAACATTGCATCAAGTCACAGAGAGAGAGAGAGAGAGAGAGAGAGAGAGAGAGAGAGAGAGAGAGAGTTTTGTTACACTTGCAAATAATGCAGCCAAACATTGCATCTAGTCACCTATATTACCCACTGGTCGTCATGCTGTGAGAAAGATAAAGGCCTGATCGCGCCGGGGAATCGAACCTCAGTGGTTTCAGTTACTAGGTGAGACTGGTAGTCAGTACAACACCAGACTCAAAAGATGGATATACATGACTGGGAACGAAGGCTCCTAAAAATGAGTGGTGTAGAGGAGAAAGTGTGGGGAGAAGTATGTATTGTGGATGGGAAGGGGAGTCGGTGTGTATGTGTGTGTGTGTGTGTGTGTGTGTGTGTGTGTGTGTGTGTGTGTGTGTGTGTGTGTGTGTGTGTGTGTGTGTGTGTGTGTGTGTGTGTGTGTACCTCCTAGCGAAATGCTCGTTTATGACACCGATGGTTTTAGGTTGTTGATTCGAGTTGTTTTCTTTGTTATTTCATATAGAAATTGTTTTCGTGGAGGAAAACGGCACATTTTGCATGCAATAGTTGATAAGACGAGCTGTGAGATGACAGAATAGGTGAATGATTTGTAGACGGAAGCACAGTAGGATTATTTAGGTAATACGGATATTTTCAGTCTCATGATGTATTTAATATTGCATTCCTGCTGTCGATTTATTCCAGCCTAGGATGTGCGTTTTTTTTTTGTTTTTTTTCGAACTGATAGAGTTATTTGTAGTGTGCAATAACTTCGTTATTAGGGCTATGATATTCTTATAAGGTGAGTAAAATTCTATAATAGGACCGTAACAACTAGAAATAAATAGTGTGCCACGTTCATACTGAAAGCTATATAGACATGGGTTTGGCTTTTATTCAATGGAAGCAGGTTGCAAGGAGATTGTAATGATGGGAAATTGGTCTTTTATAAATGGCATCCCCTGCCACTAGCAGAAGTTTTCTGGTATATAAATAGTATGAGAAAGGGTTCAATCAGCGTTAACTTGTTTTTGCTGTTTCTTCCAGTGGTAAATTTTTATGCTTTGTAATATCTACATGATTTGCTTGAAGAGTTACTAATTTAAAGAGTTGCCAAAACATTTGTACTGCTAAATATTGTACTCACACGAGTAGACTGAGCCGTGGGCACAGCATGCAGGATAGGGGAAGGCAACGTTTGGACCATTCTTTGTGCTGAGAGATTAAGTAAACTGTATGATGGTTTAGCAGATGCGAGAGTGGCTTGTTTTTGTGGGAATTATAGGATGAGTAGCAGGCGGTATGGTGAATATGAAGACGATGGTTGACTAAAGATCTGGAAGTATGGAAAGTTGGAACAGGCTGCATGGTGACTAGGAAAATGGATGCTTGACACAATTTGGAAGCCCGTAATTTTTAGCAACAATTTCTGAAGTACTTGACGAAGGTGTAACATGGCCGACCTTTTTATTATTGCAGACTGAATTTTATTAGGTTGCAAGCTAATCATATATGAAGTAATATCCAGAGAAGTTCCATAGATGTCCCTCAGAAACTAAGGATATGCCTTCCCCTTTTGCGATGTAAATTTTCATCCCTGCTATTCGGTAACGTAATGCTCTCTATTATTAAGGCCACCGTCAGATATTTGTATAACTTAGGACGATGTCTCGTTGTGAAGGGCTAGCGAAGGATGTATCAATCGCCTCTAATTCAAAAATTCTCCCCGAACTAAATCAGGGTCTCAAGGCAGCAAAAATATACAAAGAAACAGGTAATCGGAGTGACGGTGTTGCAGGTGGGATTTCAGTCTGGCGAAGCACTCATATGTGGGTGGCTTCGGCCGCGGAGTGGAGCCGATAGTATCGTGGGCGTAGGTAATAAGGGACTGGATGTGTTGTTCATTTTGCTGGGTACTTTGATGATACTGTCTTCTGCATTTGTGTTTTACTTTCTCAGTTACTGACTCCTGCATGCGCCACTTAACGGTTTAACCCATTCAGCCCTAGGACGTCTTTTTTGTTATTATTATTTTTAAAGATGCGGGATAATCCCTAGGAGCAGTTCTGTCCGTCTGGCACTCACGAATGATTTTCGGACGTGAGGTGCTTCACTTCCATAGAATTTAGCGATTTTAGTGAAGCCACTGTATACTGCGCAACACACTCTACCACCCTCTCACATCGCATTACACATCGCACTCCCACACGGCACCACACCAAGGGCATTAACCGAAATGGCCCTCAGCTCACTCATCTAGTGTGTGTGCAGCACTGGTTCTCTTGTACCTGTCTTTATTAGCTTCATGGGTAATACTGGTTCACTGCACGGGACGGCCTTGCAGGTGCTATTACTTTCTTGTGGTTGATGGGTCTGGTCGAAAAGACAAACTGGGTTTGTTCTATTTATATTACCACTACATTCAAACCATTTGTTCAGCTTAGTAAAGATATCTTGTACAGAACGTGGTAGATAATATCTGTTTAACCTCCACAGTCAGGTGATGTATATTTTATTTTTGCTATGTTCAGACGATTTTCATCTCAGGATAGATTTTTCGAACTATGGGGGGTTAGATGTAGCATTCATCAACTCCTTTGGTTCTAGAAATAGATTGAATTGCAAGAATAAAAAAAAAAAAAAAAAAAAAAAAAAAAGACGTCTCCGAGATGCATGGTTTAACCTTATATTGTGAAAGTCCTTAAACAAAGCAGAATCGTCCAGCGATAGCCAGAATGTAATGGCAAAGACCTGATGAAGTTAATAATGGAAATAGGGTTATGGTGACGATGATAGTGGTGGAATTAAAATACAATGATGACGATGATGATGATGTCCGTAAATGGCTGCCATTCATAATTCAGGAAGACAAGTGAACAAGGCTGCCGTAGTCTAGAGCAGTTATGGATAGGTGACCACACTACCTACTCTGGTGGGGACATTAAATGAAGAAAAGCCTCCAGCCGTCTCTTAGAGCTGACTCTGGCAGCACCTGCCCTCCACCCTCACTGGCGCCTTAGACCAGTAGGCATCTAGGTGGCTTTTTGTCCTGGCAAAGCGTGGCATTTCCCCCGTGTTACAAACGTGATTTTTTACATACAGTATTTGCACTGTGTTACACTGCCAGCTAGGCAGGTGGTGGCAGTAGTTTTGGGGACTGTCACACCCTTCGCTTGGCTATAATTGGTGTTCTTACTCTGTCACCCATTCAGGAATAGGTTACTTTATGGAAAGTTCCACTGTAGAGACACGGCTAATAACCACTTACGTAGTTTTCATGAATCATCAATCCTGCAAAACAGGATAGTATAATTTTCTGTGTGTGTGTGTGTGTGTGTGTGTGTGTGTGTGTGTGTGTATTATAGCCAATTTAGATCAATTTTGGTGCAAAGGTTGAGGGTAAAGCCTGAACGAAGGATTTCAATTTTGAGACCAATCAGGTTGTTGTTAAGGTCACTATATAATATCAATATTCAGCCTAAATAACTACCAGTAAATCAACTGTGATGATCTGATTTGGAACAAACACAATGGATGTGTTGAGGATCGGCCAACGGGGTCTGAAATATTGATTCTGGGAACAACAGGACAGAGATGAACGATGCATAGCGAGATCAACGTAAACTCCTATATGGCGGTTTAAATAAAACTTTTCCGAAGTAATCATGGTAAGGCAGGATAAAGAAGTTCAGTTTTGAGAACAACCATTCAAAGTTTAGGATCACATGGCAAGCTCAACAGCTTGATGGAAGCGTTGAGGATAGCAAGAACGAAAGAATTCAGTTTTGAGAAAGATCAAAGGTGAAGAACAAAGACAAATACAAAGTTGAAGCTCACCTGTCAAAATTAGCTTGAGAAGCGTTTATTCAGTTTAGACCAAACTCCGTGGAGCAGTACTGAGTAATGCAAGGGATCGATTTTGAGCACAAGCTGTCAAAGATGAAAGTCTAAAGACAAGATCAAATGTTCGACCAACAACGCAACTTTGCTCTGACTTGGAATAAATCTAGTGGAAGGACTGAAGGGCATCCAAGAATGAAGAAAATCGAGAACAGGCTAAAAATTAACAGCACAAGGCAAAGTCAGCTTAAACATTTTCTATCCTATTTACTTCAAAGTTAAGAGTCAGGCAC
This sequence comes from Coenobita brevimanus, assembly GCF_032717465.1. Classification (NCBI taxonomy): domain Eukaryota; kingdom Metazoa; phylum Arthropoda; class Malacostraca; order Decapoda; family Coenobitidae; genus Coenobita; species Coenobita brevimanus. The sequence continues at coordinate 41,325,517 of NC_136966.1, forward strand.
AACAGAAGTAATTCCATTTTGAGAGCAAATTTTAAACGATCAAGTTCACAAGGCCAAGTCAATTGTTTGGCTCTTAGATCAGATGGTGAACACTGATGTTTCAAGCTTTGGGCATTCTTCTTGAAGTTGCCTGTTTTAGTCATTGTCCTCAGTGTGTGTCAAGGTCTTGAATAATTATTCCAAAATATTTACTCTCTAGGACGTGACTGAAAGGTAATCATTAAACAGTAAACATTTTCTTCACTAACTCCATTTTACATTTACACCATCAATCCCTAAACTCTTCTTACAAATAAAAAAAAAATGAATAGAAAGCAACTACTGCCATAAGGTGGCTGTTGTGTATATGTACACAACGATATATCTTGCTCTCGTGTTCCTGAACTTGAATCTTTTGAATTCTCTACCCTGTCACTTTGGCTTTCCTGTCATTCTCTGACTAAATATATCTGTGCTGTTTACTTATCCCCTAATTCTACTGACTATGAAATATTCTTCGACTATCTTATTTCTAAGATGAAGCACATCCTATTCATTTCTCCTTTGTATGGAGTCTCTATTCTAGGAGATTTCAATGTTTACCACCAGCTTTGGCTCTCCTCTCCCTTCACTGATCCACCTGGTGAACAAGCCTACATCTTTTATATCCTTAATTACCTAGAGTAGATTGTACAGCACCCTCCTTGTATCCTTGACCGCCTTGGAGAGAGCTCCAACATACTTGACCTCTTCCTTACAACTAATCCTTCTGCTTATGCTATTAATCTTTCCTCTCCGTCGGGCTCCCGATCAGCTTAACCAATCCTATCGCTCCAGTAAGGCCTGTGGACCCTCCAAAGAAGTGTAAGTTGTGACACTTTGGAACTGCAGATTGGGAGGCCCTCAGGCAGTACTTCTTTGATTTTCCTTAGAATGATTATTGCTTCCATGGCCGACAGCCATCTGAGTGTGCCTTGCGCATTTTGGTTATTCTCTTGGTATATTCCTTTCTCATATCCTTTGACTAATGCAAAAAAAACTTTTTCTTAATCACGCCTGTTCTAATGCTGTCCACAACAAGGGGAAGGCCTACAAAAGGTACCTGAGCCAAGCCACTCCTGAATCTTATCTCTTATGTTTCTGCCTGGAATCGTGCTTAGTCTGTACTTCACTTTGCTAAAAATAATCTCATTCGTACTAAATGCCCTGAACTCTTCAGCTCGAATTCTTCCCCCTCCTTCTGGTACCTTTCCAAAAACCTTTCTAACAACTTTACCTCATCATCTTTCCCTCCTCTGTTGCACTCTGATGGCCCTGTAGCTATTACATCTACTGATAAAGCAGAGCTCTTTGCTCAGGCTTTCTCATACAATTCCACCTTAGATGATTCCGGTGCTGTTCCTCCATCACTTCCTCCTCCTGACTTCCTCATGGCTGACATGAAAATTTCTTCAATTGATGTATTTTCTGTCATCATTGGCCTCAGTACTAATAAGACATATAGGCCTGATGAGATCTCTCCTGTTGTCCTCAAGAACCGTGCTTCTGTAGTTACACCCTGCCTAGGTAAACTCTTTTGCCTTTGTCTGTCAACTTGCATCTTTCCTTCTTGCTGGAAGTTTGCTCTCATTCAACCTGTCATTAAGAAGGGTGGCCATTCCCATCCCTTTAACTATTGCCCAGTCGCTTTAACATCTGTTTTTCGAAAGTTTTCGAGTCTAATCTTAATTTTTTTTTTTAAACATCTTTCCTATCACAATCTTCCTTCTGATCATCAGTATGAGTCCCCACTAGCGATCTTCTCACCTACTTTTCAGACTCCTGGTCATCCTTATTTCAGGACTTTGGCAAAAGCTTTGCCATTGCGGTTGACATCTCTGCGGCTTTTGATTGAGTCTGGCATACATCATTAACTTCCAAACTGCCCTCATATAGTGTCTATACCTTCTATCTGTGCCTTCATCTCTAACTTCCATTCTGGTTGTTCTATAGTTGCTGTTGTGGACGGCCACCATTCCTCTCCTACAGCTATCAGTAGCGGTGTTCTTCAGAGCTCTGTCCTATCACCAACGCTTTTTCATTTATTTATCAATGGCCTTCTAAGCTGTACATCTAACCCCATCCTCTCATACGCTGATGACTCGACCTGTCACCTTTCCATTCGTTTCCCACAGTGTCCGTCTCAGCTGTTACTTCAACAAACAAGGGATGATGCTATGGCACACCTCGTGTGTGACTTGGCTCGTATCTCTGATTGGGGTAAAAATAGTCTTGTTTTTAATGTTTCAAAAACTCAGTTCTTACATCAGTCAACTCAATAAAATCTTCCACAGGAGTACCTTCTAATTTTTTACAATATCCAGCTCAAAACTGCATCGTCTTTAAACATACTTGGGGTTTCATTCTCATGGGATTTATCTTGTAAGGAACATTTTTTACCTCTCTTGTAAGATTTGCTTCGACGAGATTGGGTGTGCTAAGCTGACTCCATGTGTTCTTTACCCCTGTATAGGTGTTGACTTTAAACACGGGTTTTATTCGCCCCCGTGTAGAGTACAGCTCTCATATGTGGGGTCTGTGGGGAGGCTCCCCACAGACAGCTCCTCTCAACAAAGTGAAGTCAGAGGCTTTTCGTCTCATTAACCCTCCTCCTTTTACTGGCTTCCTTCAACCTCTGTCTCTTTGCTGCACTGTTGCATCTTTATCCCGTTTCTGTTGCTACTTCAATGGTCACTGCTCCTCTAAACTGTCTGCTTACATCCATCCACCACTATGATGGGCGCATAGCACCCATCTAGCAACAAACTCTCATCCCTTTTCTGTCCAACTCTAATGCAAGAGTTAACCGTTACTCCCAGTCATTCTTGTATGAAACAGGTCAACTCCAGAACTGTCTCCCTCTTTCCATTTCCTACTGCCTATGATCTCCAGTCTTTCAGACGCAGTGTGTTTAGGCATCTCGAAATGAAAGGATCTTGAATTTGGCCCTGTTGTCTTGTTTTTGTTTTTTCTTGGAGGGAACAGTTTGCCAGCTCCTTGCCTTTGGTTCCTTCTTCCTTGCATAAAATGAATAAAATATAAAATTCTGTATTCAGTTCTAGCACATTTCTTACTTATTGCATGATTAACGTGTGGCATATGTTTCTGACGGGAAAATGCTCTGCATAAAAATGAAATGCAAAATGAAAAACTGCATCACTCCATCCATCATCCCCTTCCTCAATGCCTCATCAGGAGTTTAGGTTGACCCGGGGCTAAGTTGTTTTGTTGTGACATTTAAGGCATGTGAGCCATCTCTTAATCCCCTGAGTAGCATTTTTTGAGCACTGACCTACAACCTTGCCACGTCTGTCAACCCTTGTAGGACACATCTGGTTGGAACGACGGAATTCACTAGACCATCAGGTGTCTTTCTTGCATATGATTGCTAACCAGCATAGTAAATGGCTTCCTGGATTACAGAAACATTTACTGTCTCTCGAGTAGAACCATTTGAAGAGAGCAGTACGAGTAAGTGAATTGTGAGTGTCCCCACTCATCAAAACAACAATTAAATTATGTATTAATAAACAATTATTAATATTGTTATTATTATTATTATTATTATTATTATTATATTATTCTGTGCTAGCAGTGACTATACCTCTTTCATATTCTTATTCTCTTCTTTCCACAGATTTACATTCCTTTTCCGCAAAATAAGCAAGAGGAAAATATTGACACAAAGGTCTCATAACCGTTCATGTTGGAATTAGATATGCTCCGAATCATGTGTGTAAACCTCTGCTTCGTAAGGCATTCTCATACCGCTGTAGCGGTCAGCGTTCGTTCGCCTGCTCTTTCTCCAATATTGTCTTCAGCTTCCCTCCCTCCAAGAGAGTAAAGAAACTTCTGCTCGTGATCGAACAACGCACGAAACTGACCTCATAGTTCTCATAAAAGGAGTCTTTAAAACTGGCTGTCACACGATATCGGCTTGTATTAACTTATCACCAGGTTGGGTGTAGTTGGGCATCCATGCAAATTTGGTTCACGCTGGAGACTATTAGCTAATGCAGTCGCATATTCAAATTTAACTTTGTGTATTTTTAGTTATTTGATATTGCACCACTCCCAGTCGCACATGCACATTCTAGATAATCTTGCATCCATGACCAGATGTAGATTTGTTTACAACTATGGCAACACTGTTTAAGGCATAAGGCCTTAAAGAACATGACAGAAACGGCTTTGAAGAGAAGAAATAGTGTGTTAAAGGCAGTTAGTCAGAACAGTGGCGTTTGTGAATACGTCTGCTGTTGGCGTTAGATGCAAGATTGTATAATGATATTGAGCAACAGGGAGAGGTGCGATGTCAAGTGTCTTAAATTGCTGAGAATTCAATTTATGCTAAATGTGAGGCTGCATTAGTCAGGGTAAGCACCACAAGGTTTCACATATGCTGAATAAAACCGCCTATGAACAGCAAGAATAAAACACGATAATGTCACCCGATTCAAGGGATAAAATTTCTGACCTACTGTAGCCTAGCCCTGGGTCCTTACAACTTTACCTCACAAAGGGTAATATGAGGTTGAATGTTATCGTTTTTTTTTTTTTTTCGTCTTCCTCCAACCCTTCTGGCTCAGTATGTCCCTATCCTCTTCTCCCTCTTTCCCGCCTGACTTGGCATCAACACATGGTATTTGGGAGATCAGCTGAGTGGGCTTCATCAATAATTCTCGCATGGGGGAAGTGAAATGTTTTCTCTCGCACATCTTTCGTGCGTTAGGATTTACCGTTGTATAACTTTGGTGCCCTGATGTCAAAGCTTGTGGATGTGTGTGCTCATGTGACTTGGCATCAACACGTTGTATTTGTAAGATCAGCTGCGAGGGTGTTGTTGTTGGACAGCTTCATGATCTGCTGTAACTGTACAGACTTGCCACACAGAGACAACAGACTGATTCCACCAGCGTGAACCATAGGTCCAGCATGACACTATGTTGTTGTTTAGATTGTGTGAATGTGAGACAGTGTGTTACTGGCACTAGGTGATGTTTGGTGTCGTGAGGTGCTGCTGTATTAGGGAAGGTGGTAGTCAAGGGGTTAGAGAACTATTTTGTTGGCCAAATGGACACGATTACAATCTCATGCTGAGGTAGGGAACAATTTGATTATCTGTACATAGTTAAAACAGACTGCCCATCTCCCAGAAGACGTACCGACACGTAATAGAAGACCCCTACTAAAACCATTACGCCGGTCTCAGTATGGGATGTTTTCAATGTAGACGTTACGTATTAGCGCCGAAGTGGCAAAATGTGTGGGTATGTGGCGAGTAGGAGGTCTGTTAGGTCTCAGGGAACGGACTGTCACGTTTGCGCCCAGCATCAGACAGGAAATTTTATTTATAGCATTCTCTAGTCTGCCTGAGCGTAGGAATAGTTGGTGTCCTCTGTGCGTAGTCTGACGTGACCCATCATGCTTGACCTTTCGGTTTGTTTCAGAGCTATCGATGGGTGGAAATCTGGCCAAAAGTACTGTATTGAGTTTGGCCCAAGGTTGTTATACTCTCTCCACCTTAACAAGACCATATATTACCATTTTTTCCATTTTGAATATTGAATTGCAACCAGAGCTTGAAACTAGATGTGATGGAAGTCACGAAAAAATGCAGTGGAAAGTATTTGGAGTTTCAGTATTGTCTTCAGCCACTGAGCTACGTGATAGAAGCTGCCAAAGGACGAAAATCTTCGCCGAGGTAACGCGGACGAGCTGTAGTTGCTTGGCCGGTGATGTATGTCTGCGGTGTTTGTATCTGCCTGCATGTGTTGGTGGTGGAATGTTGTTGTAGATGTTGTTGAGTTAGTTTTGTCTGGGTGTCACTGTAGTGTTGTATATGTACTGACACGGTTTTTGGAGATTGATGTGTGCTCACGTACTGCCCTTTCCTCATATTTAGATGATCCTTGACTTTCAGAATTTTTGTATGGGTTTAGACGTTTGGTGCTCTTGTGGGATTCGGCGCTCCAGTCAAACATTGCCCACATGAGTTTTAGTCTGAAGGGTTGGCTAACTGGGGTTCAGTGCTCAAGTAATCCCACGAGGAGGTGAACGACTGCTTACCCACGCCATAAATGTCTGAGTAGTCTGCCCCCGGACCCCTACTCTCTTGGAGGGACAGCAAAGGGATGGATGGATGGTTGTTTAGGTGCTCTTTGGGTGTTGGGTGTTGATTGGGTGCACACATTTCTGATATGGAGCGCCTCATCTGTAGCTAGTGTTTGGGGAGCGTTGTGTGCTTGGCAGTCTTGCACCCGTTTGAATTTACCCTAACGTGTTACTAATCTTATGCAATGAGTCGTGATTTTACAGTTTTGTCAGTTGTTTAAATAGAAGAGTTTTACCTGCATACAAAAATTGTGTTCATTAAGCCCACATAGCAGTTTCGGGCCAAAAGTGTTGTATCATGACAGAAGACAAAATCCACTGGAAGGTATAATATTTCCCAGATCAGATACTGTATATGATATTGTTTGTATTGCAGAGATGTTGTTTGTCATGTCCAAAATCAGTGCCTGTTGATGTTTCTGGTGCATTGAGTAGTGGAGTGCAGTTGTTGTTTGTATATTTAAACCCTTTACTAGTGTAGACCTTTCTTAGCTGAATAAAGCCACCTAGCAGTCGATGAAGTAAGATGTAAGTCGCCATCATGATGAAAGGTTTAGTAGAGATGAGTTCTATCTCGTTCACTACGATAGGCCCTTATTGAGCAGAAATAAAATTGTCCGTTGGTACCCAAAGAAAGAACAGTCATCATTACATTGAAGTACGTTGTGTGGTTCACGGTAATGCATAGTGGTAGTGTTTTCGCATATACTGTACTTTCATCTGTAAACCATTTTAGAATGTATTGCAGTATATTTTAGCTTCTTTAGATATCAGAAAGTATGAATCAGTTTGTTGGTGTAACTTGCCTTCAACGCGTGGATTATGTAAGATATGCTGGGTAGTTTTGCAGTGGTTTTCCTTTGCAAAATTATTAACATTTTACCTCGAAGACATGCTTTGTACACACACACACACACACACACACACAAATATATATATATATATATATATATATATATATATATATATATATATATATATATATATATATATATATATGAAAAGTGCCGCATTGTATGTTTGTTTGTTTGTCCTTCAGTCACGTCCAAACCAAGGGCCAGAGACCCCCAGACCCATGTTTTTTGAATCAGGGTGACCCAAGGAGGTTTTAGTGGGGTCATAATTCAGAACTGGGTCATTTGAGGTCATCGGTAGAGAGTTTGCCTTTTTGGCCCGGACAACGCCGGGTACCCCTGCAGCCCAATTTTTGGTATGGAGACTCACATGACCTCCAGTTCGGACATAGGCTACGTGATTGTGACCTCCGAGGTCATTTGAGATCACCAGTCGGAGGTCATTTGAGGTCACTGGTAATACACGCTCAAACGACTGGACCCAGCAGCCCATTTTTGGCATGGAGACTCACATGACCTACAGTTCGGACATAGTGGAATGGAGTAGACTGTAGCACCAGTCGAGCAGGGCAGTACTCCCAAGGTGGATGGAAAGCTGATGACAGGGAGAGCTGGAGCTCCCGTTTCATCAGCCCTCGGGACTATGTCCCGACCATCCCCCTTTGCTGAACTTTTTCAGTGTCTCAGTAACACAGAGAGTAGGCCAGCATGCTCTCCAATACAAATTTCTCTAATTATCAACACCAAACTACATGCACAGTACACACCACACTTCCTTTTCAAAATTTAAAAAGAAAAAAATGGCATCGAATAACATAGCCTCGGAGTCCCCAGGGGGGTGGGCCATAAATGCCCCCACCTTCTGCCTCTCTCCCGGTGACGACTCAAGATGCCTGGAACCACTGTCTGACTCTCTTCTTCTTCATTTCTGCAACATTCGTGGCCTTTCCTCTAACTTTCGCTCTGTTGAGCACCACCTCTCCTTTTCTAAACCTCACCTTCTTTTTCTAACTGAGACTCAGCTGTCTGAGGCAACTGACAGCAGACCCTTTTCTGTATCCTCCTACTTTCTCTATACTCATTTCAAAGCCAAAGGTGGCTGTTGTGTATATATACGCAACAACTTATCTTGCTCTCGTGTTCCTGAACTTGATTCTTCCGAATTCTCTACACTCTGGCTTCGGCTTTCCTGTCATTCTCTGACTAAATATATCTGTGCGATTTACTTATCTCCTAATTCTATTGACTATCAAAAATTCTTTGACTGTCTTACTTCTACGATGGAACACATTCTATCCGTTTCTCCTTTCTCTGAAATCTTCATTCTAGGAGATTTCAATGTTCACCATCACCTTTGGCTCTCCTCTCCTTTCACTGATCCACCTGGTGAACAAGCCTACATCTTTTCTATCCTTAATGACCTAGAGCAGCTTGTACAGCACCCTACCTGTATCCCTGATCGCCTTGGAGAGTGTTCCAACATACTTGACCTCTTCCTTACAACTAATCCTTCTGCTTACACTGTTAATCTTTTCTCTCCGTTGGGCTCCTCCGATCACAACCTTATCACCTTAACCTGTCCTATCGCTCCAGTACGGCCTGTGGACCCTCCAGGAAAACGTCGTCTGTGGCATTTTGGAGCCGCGGACTGGGAGGCCCTCAGGCAGTACTTCTTTGATTTTCCCTGGAATGATTATTGCTTCCATGGCTGGGAGCCATTTGGGTGTGCCTTGCGCATTACAGAGATTATTCTTTCGGGCATTGAAGCATACATTCCTTTCTCATATCCTCTGACTAATGCACGAAAGCCTTGGTTTAATCACGCTTGTTCTAATGACGTCCGCAATAAGGAGAGGGCCTATAAAAGGTACTGGAGCCAACCCAACCCTGAATCACATCTTTTATACGTTTCTGCCCGGAATCATGCTAAGTCTGTTCTTCGCGCTGCTAAAAATAATTTCATCCATACTAAGTGCTCTCAACTCTCTAACTCGAATTCTTCCCTCTCCTTCTGGCACCTTGCCAAAAACCTTTCTAACAACTTTACCTCATCATCCTTCCCTCCTCTTTTCTACTCTGATGGCTCTGTAGCTATTTCTTCTACTGAAAAAGCAGATCTCTTGACTCAGACTTTCTCCTCCAATTCCACCTTAGACGATTCCAGTGCTGTTCCTCCATCACTTCCCCCCTCTGACTTCTTCATGGCTGACATTAAAATTTCTTCAGCTGATGTATTTTCTGCTGTCACAGGCCTCAGTACTAATAAGGCATATGGGCCTGATGGAGTCCCTCTTGTTGTTCTCAAGAACTGTGCTTCTGTGCTTACACCCTGCCTATGCAAACTCTTTCGCCTTTGTCTGTCAACTTGCACCTTTCCTTCTTGCTGGAAGTTTGCTCTCATTCAGCCAGTCCCAAAGAAAGGTGACCATTCCCAACCCTCTAACTATCGTCCAATTGCTTTAACATCCTGTATCTCAAAAGTTTTCGAGTCTGTTCTTAATAGAAAAATTTTAAAGCATCTTTCCTATCACAACCTTCTTTCTGATCGTCAGTATGGGTTCCGTCAGGGACGCTCCACCAGCGATCTTCTCACCTACCTTTCAGACTCCTGGTCATCCTCCTTTCAGGACTTTGGCGAAAGCTTTGCCATTGCTCTTGACATCTCTAAGGCTTTCGATCGTGTCTGGCATAAATCTTTAATTTCCAAACTGCCCTCTTACGGTTTCTACCCTTCTATCTGTGCCTTCATCTATAGCTTCCTTTTTTGTCGTTCTATACCTGCTGTTGTAGACGGCCATCGTTCTTCTCCTAGATCTATTAACAGTGGTGTTCCTCAGGGCTCTGTCCTATCACCAACTCTCTTCCTTTTATTCATCAATGACCTTCTAAGCTGTACATCTAACCCTATCCACTCATATGCTGATGACTCCACCCTTCACCTTTCCATTCGATTCCCGCAACGTCCATCTCAGCAGTTACTTCAGCAAACAAGGGATGAGGCTATAG
>NC_136966.1:41340508-41370508 GCF_032717465.1 Coenobita brevimanus
AAGTTAGATTCGAATGTACCTTAATTATACTTATTGTAATCATGGGAGTACAGTAATATAGGCAAGTGAAATATACAGTAATTATATATTGTATGCATTTTGATAAATATCACTTTTGTATTACAAGTAATCACTGGTCTGTCGAAAATACTGTGGCTTAAGCTCCACGCCCTCCGCTAAATCCGTGCCTGTTTTCTGCGTCCAAGTTTTTAAAGTGCGTCCTACGTAATGCATTTTCTGCCTCTTAAGTTTTCAAAGTGTGTTCTCAGTTACATACTTTTTGCCTTGAAGTTTGTAAAGTGTGTTCTCTGTAATATATATCTTGGCTGGAAGTGGACCCCTTTCATGTTTGGGAAAATTTCTGTTATTCTTTTCCACTTAAACGCCAGACGCTGTTATTGATCCGGAGTGAGTCTCATGACCCTGAGTGTTAATATTGGCACTATTAACCCTCCCGAATTCTGGCCAGCTTTGGAATTCGCATTTTTTCAACGAATGGAAGGCAGTGTTTTTCAGCTGAGTGGACCATAGGAGCCCAAGTTTTGTGTGTGTGTGTGTGTGTGTGTGTGTGTGTGTGTGTGTGTGTGTGTGTGTGTGTGTGTGTGTTCTTCCCGCCCGTAATACATTTTCTGGCCACAAGTTGTACAGCGTGTTCCTCCAATATATTTGTGGCCCCGAGTGTAAAAAAAATCGTGTTGCCAGAGTGGCGCGTGCCGTGAGGGGGCCACTTGGCATGAGCACGTGGTATGTGTGTGGGATCAGCTGGACGACGCCCCGCAGGTGCCAACACCACCACCACCACCACCACACCTGGGACCAGTATTAACCCTTTTACTCCGGGAACGCCATTTATATTGTAATTGCCTAACTCATTATTCTTTAATTTTCGCCAAGGAAGCCATTCGTAGTGAACAGCACCATGAAGACTATACAGTATCTCACTTTACATGGTGTGATTGCACAGGTAACAGTAATAGCAGCTGCAACTCCGTACTTGTTTGAACTCAGTGGATTGCAGGCCAAGTCTACCCTTCTGCAGTGTACCACTCTTCTGTCGGAGGATAGGGAGGGGACTGAGACACGTTTGTGTAACCGGGCAACTCCACCGCCCGGTCATATCGGTGCAACCACGTTAAGGCGGTTCTCTCCAGCACTTATGACTCAAGCAACTAAATTAAGCAACCACGTCTGGATGCTGCACGAAAAATATGAAAGTAGACGTCCAGTTAGTGGTGGAGTTGTGTGTACAGTACGATTGCTTCTCATACAGCAACCAGGCACTTCGCAACCAAACCAGAATTGTATTAACCTATTTTATCCGATGAATTTTTTTTTTTTTTTTACACCCGCGCATGCTGGAAGCGTGACGAGTTATTGTATGGCTAGATGTGTGTGTGTGTGTGTGTGTGTGTGTGTGTGTGTGTATGTGTGTGTGTGTGTGTGTGTGAACAAAATAACTCAGAAAGTTTTGACCTGTTTTGGACTAAACTCGGTGGAAGGGTTAGAGAACTTTTCAATGATTCATCTATTGTTTTTTAGAATAATATGGTAAATGTCAAGGTCTCTGGACAGGTAGAGCTCACTTACTGGGTACGTAGAAGGTAAGGCAAGGATGAAGTTATTCAGTTTTGAAAGCAATCGGTTTAAAGTCAGAGTCACAGGACAAAGTCAAATGTTCAGCCCAAAGAGGCTTAGACGAATTGTTTGGCACAGAATATTGCACTACTGGACTGCTGCTTCATGTTTATGTTGCTCTTGCTATATACAGACGATGTTACTGATCTTTCAGGAGACTTTTCGAACTGTAGCATTCTTTAACTCCTTCACTACCAGTCTGGCCTCCTTTTAGGGTGGCGATAAGAATTGCATGGCCTACTCGTACTCTGGCTGACGGTGATAAAGTGAAGAAACAAGACGCGGTGCCAAGACACAGCAAACCCGTCCCCGGCAGTCATATTAGTTCTGACGTATAAACAACAAGGTCTTTAGTCAAAGATGTTACATATCAGGTTTGGAGTAAATCGGGTGAAAATTGACGATTTTATACCCATTTGAAATTTTAGGCCCGACCCACTGACATTGACCCCTTCCTGCCGCTAATTGGGGGGTGACCCCCCTGATGTTAACCCCCCTGATGTAATGAGGCATGTTACAGGATGCAGATTTGAAAGATACACGCTTAGATTTTTGTTTCATGTCGATATGAACGAAACGAGTTATGGCGAAAAAACGATTTTTACCCGTCCCCGTTTTTTATATATACAGTATATATATTTTTTGGGCCTATAGCCTGGGCCTTGGTCCAGTTTGGCCCAAAATTTAATCAGGTGATCAGAAGGTAATGGTTCATCATCCCCTTAATTTTAGTCAAAATAGCACCAGTAGTTTTCGCGTAAAGTTGTTGGCTGACAGACTGACAAACAAACAAGCCGAGTGAAAACAGTACCCATCTCCGAGCTCCTCCGGGGCGGGGACGGGTAATAAAAGCAAACAAAAATATATTATAATTGCTCATTCTTCAGGACATGTGTTTATTGTAAAAATTGGCTGCAACCTACTTTGCATTTTATTTGGGCTAACACTGTGCATAATTATTGTGGCCTGGTGAAATCTAGGCCACCATGAAGGTTAAAAGCTGTCACGGTTAATGCTTTGGCCCAGAAAAAATAAGTTTGCATTCTGTTTCACCTAATAATGCACCATTTTATTCAGCTAAGTTCATCGTCGCCAAATGGTTACAATGTGAAGAAATGCGAACTGACAAAAATGTTTTATCATAATTACTGGTGTGTAGATTTAGGAACCGTAAGCGCTGGCTAACCACCGCAGTGTGGGGAATTCATATTTTAGTTTATTCTTGCTGTCCACAGGAGTTTGTTCATTTCATAAATAGGTCTTGTTGTGAAGGAGCCAAGTACGGCCATATCACCCCCCTCCCCCCTCCCTCAGTTTCAAAAGTCTCTCCTAAGATGAATAACAAAATTTGGAGGGAGCAATAATAACATTAACTAGGGGGGTGACCCCCCTGATGTAGTGAGGCATGTAATAGGATGCAGATTTAAAAGAAACACCTTCAGGTTTTGGTTTCGTGTCGATGTGACGAGTCTGAAAGGAGTTATGGTGAAAAAACGAATTGTACGTTCCCGTTATTCTACTTTTTTTTTTTTTTTTTAACCCTAGAGCCCAGGTTGGCCCAATTTGGCTCAAAATTTAATCAGATGATCAAGAGGTCATAGCCCATCATCCCTGTAATTTTAGTCAAAATCACACCACTAGTTTTTGTGTAAAGTTGTTAACAGACAGACAGACAAACAAAAAAACAAATAAATATACAGACAAACCGAGTGAAAACAATACCTGTCCCAGAGCCCCTCCGGGGCGAGGACGGGTAATAATTAAAAAAGTGGAAGGATTGTCGTGTTCACCCCGAAAATTTTATTCGTGCGTCTGTCACATGACTTCATTCAGTTTAGGGGAGCCACCTAGTAAAGAAGTTAGTGAAGGCTGTATCTAACCCCTCATGGTACAAAAATTTCCCAAACCAAATATGAAATACACACACACACACACACACACACACACACACACACACACACACACACAGAAAAAGTAATATAGAATTAACCGCTTTGCGCCCCGCGTCCCCGATATGGGACGGAACTGGGCGCTTTCGAAATGTAATAAAGAAGGGAACCCCGGGGTAGGGACTTATGAACTTCGCGACTATGAGCCGACAGGCGGAGGGCGGCACGCCTAGCACCCTTCCAGCAAAATCCCTCGCACAGGAGCTCTGGGAGCTAAGGAGTTAAACAAGAGTCCAAATAATGGGTCAAGATCCCTCTATGAATACTTGGCCTGATTTACATCCTCCCTAAGCCAGGCGTCACTCTGCCATGTTCTCGATGGCATGGCAAATTTCGTAACACTTGTTCTTACCGATTTATTTCTGCATTGTGCCTTTATATTAGTTAGTCTGATATTTACGTCTTTTCAATATCGAAACATCAGAAGCATTCAAGGGAAAGTTGGCTTTATTATCTCAAAAATGGCATGTTATTTTATTCCTGCAATTACCAGATAGAATTCCCCCATAGTGTAAGGTCTAATGAAGGCAATATCCACCTGCTTCAATCCGAAATGTTGCCTGAGCTGAATAAAGTCGTCTGCAGATGGCAAGAACAAGATGATAAAATATCGCATTGAGAGGGTTACGATGTACGAGTAGGCTAATTGCTACGACATCTTATACGTTATTGGATAGTTTCTCACTCCATCATCACAAACGGTTTCTTATAAATCGAATAAAACCGTCTGTTTCTGAAATGTGGTCTTTTGTCGGAAGAAAAAGAATGAAAGTCTCCAGCTGAATACGTCTATATGTCAGTTTACTTGCATTTGTGGGTTCATAAGCAGTTTCCCTAAAAACCTGCCTCTGCGGTGTGTGTGTGTGTGTGTGTGTGTGTGTGTGTGTGTTTGTAACATAACGCCTGTAAAGTGGAGGTGAAAATTTGGAACCACTGAATGGACATACTCTTATGGTAGTACATGTCGTTGGTCACAGTAATGGTAGCGCTTTGATTTTAGTGCTTTCCTGTTCCTTTTCCTTGATCCCTTCCACCTCCCATCCCATTAACCTCTTAACCCACTCACCTGAAAGCCGCTATTTTGATTATATTCATGCTACTAAAAGGTCATTATATCCAACGTAGGAGGGACGTCTTGTAGGTTAATGGAGACGATACCTAAGCTCTTAAGTTAAAAAAGAGAACTCCCCAGCTAAATAAATTCGTGTGGACAGCAGAAAAACTCAAAAGGAAAAAAAAAGAACGAAGGAAGGAAAAAGAAAGAACGAAAGAAAAAGAAAGAAAAAAGAAAGAACGAAAGAAAGAGAAAGAACAGAGAGGAAAAGAAACTGAAAGAAAGTACGTCAGCGGAATGATGGAATTAAGTGCATTTTTTTTTTTCCCTTCATTAGTGGTAAAGCCCGATGAGTTAATCTGGACGTCTCGTAGTGAAGGTGTTGACGTTTTTGGCCGCTTTGGCGTTAGTTGACAGCCAAAGATCCAACAACCCACTCGGAATCACCCGCTCCTCGTTATTTGATTCCCCTCACACATGAGCTCTGTAGTCGTAATGGTTGGGGTTTATTTTCGGTGTGTGTGTGTGTGTGTGTGTGTGTGTGTGTGTGTGTGTGTGTGTGTGTGTGTGTGTGTGTGTGTGTGTGTGTGTGTGTGTGTGTGTGTGGCTTGCGTTGGATTGCGTTTGCTAGGTTTGATTTGTTTGGGCATGGGTTTATGTTTGCCAGGCTTGGTTTTGGTTTGCATTGGCCTGGTTCTGCCTCCATTTCATACGGTTTGAGTCATATTAGCGTGGTTTTAGAGACGCATCTCCCTACGTGTCAAGTGGGGTTGGTGGAGGATTAGTGCCCCTCCCTGTAAAACAATTAACTCTAAGCCCTTGGCCACCCCGTTTGGGATACATGGCGTCTGGCAATGAACGAATGAATGAATGAATGAATATTTACCAAGAAGCGGTGCCAGGGGGCAGCAGACCCGTCCCCGGCAGTCATTTTAATGCTGACGTATAAACACAACATGCTATCTAGTCCAAGATGTTACGTCTCAAATTTGGAGAAAATCGGGTGAAAATTGACGATTTTATGCCCATTTGAAATTTTTGTCCCGACTCACCTGGTATTGACCCCCTTACCGCTGACTGGAGGTGACCCCCCTGATGTAATGAAGCATGTTATAGGATGCAGATTTGAGAGATGCACGTTTAGATTTTGGTTTCATGTCGATATGGCGAATTTGAAAGGAGTTATGGCGAAAAATCGATTCTTTTGCACTTTTTTTTTTTTTTTTTTTTTTTTTTTTTTTTTTTTGCCATACAGCCTGGGCCTTGGCCTTGGCCCACTTTGGCCCATAATTTGATCAGGTGATCAGAAGGTCATACCCATCATCCTTGTAATTTTAGTCAAAATCGCACTAGTAGTTTTCGCGTAAAGGTAACAGACAAACAGACAGACATACATACAAACAGACAAACCGAGTGAAAGCAATACCCGTCCCCGAGGCCCTCCGGGGCGGGGACAGGGTAATAACAAGCCCAGTCATCACCCTCAAAGTCACCATCTTCCTCGTTATTGCTCCTCCCACACCAGCAGTCCCAGTATTTTGTTTGTCTTCGTTTTCCCCGATTTTGGTATGGTATGGCCAGGGTTGGGTTTATTTGTCTCGGTGTCCCATCGTTTCGGCCTGGTTTAGTCAGCAATAGCCTGGGTTTCATTTATTTGGCTTAGTTTTTTCTTCGTTTTGGTCTGGTTTTGTTTTTTTATGGCTTGGTTCCGATTTCTTTGACTTGGTTTTTCCCTCGTTTTGATCATGCTTTGGTCTGTTATCGCTTGGGTTTCCTTTATTTGTCATGATGTTCCTTCATTTTGACCTGTTTTTTCATCGTTTTAGTTTAGCTTTGTTTAGCATGGTTTGTTTTTCAGGGCAAAAGCAGACGCAAAATTTTGCAGTGTCCCTCCCTGTCCTTCGAATGAAGAGAAATGGCCATTACCCTTTCATATCAAGAATGTTTTGATTAACTTTTGGGAAACCCCATAGTGAAACGAATAAGCCTTTCATTACGATGTCTATGTATTTTGGTGTGACTTCTACAAAAGGACTGCACCCAATCTTACTACAGTGCGGTGTGTGTAAGTTTTGCCTGGTGGGCGCGTGTGTGTGAACAAAGTATAGTAACTCATAAAGTTTTGATGCGATTTGGATCAGACCTGGTGGAAAGGGTTAGGGTCTTCCGAGGAACTGACTTGTTTGGGGGAACAACAGGCCAAATATTAAGATCGCACGGCAAGGTCAGCTTGAATAGTTTTAGTTCAGTTCAAACCCAACTTGGTGAGAGCTTTGGTGGTTATAGGGCTGGGATGAAGTGGTTTGATTTACTCGTACGTCAGGGTCGGATATCATAAATTAAACAGTTTTGATTCAATGTGGAGCAAATATAATAGAAGTGTTGAGGATCAGCCAAGGATGATGACAACAGATTTTGAAAACAATAGGTCAAAAATCAAGGTCAGAAAGAAAGGTCAACTTGAACAGTTTTGATCCGATTTGACTCATGCTTAGTGGAAAGGTTTGAGAATCTGGCGAAGTTGGAGTAGTTTTTATTTATTTATTTATTTATTTATTTATTTATTTTTTACACTCAGTATAAAGCCAGGGTCAAAAGCAGAGTCATTTAAATGTTCAACCCTAAACATATTGCAGGGCGCCTGTGTTGCATTCTGAGAATGCTCTTTCTTCTTTTATTCAGGAAGGATCTCTTACCCTAAGGGAATCAAGAACGTGAGGTCCCCATAAGGTGAGTGAAATCGTCTGGTGGTGGCAAGAGTGACGTAAGAAAGACGTGATCAGGCTGAATGCTTAGTAATTAACTTCTTAGTAATCAATTAATATTGTTTCCACGCATAATAGTAATCCCAGTACTAAGAGATGTCCCATACAGGCTGAGTGAAATCGTTTGGCAGTAGCTAAGATGAAATAAAAATGGATGTCATATTATGGAAGAGCTTTAATGGAAATTATGTTTAGGTAGTTGAGTGCTGGAGGTGTTTCCTAGGTTGAATATATTAATGTTAAAACAAAGAGGTCTTCGTACTGAAAAGACTTGCCGTCCTGAGGTCGTAAATGAAGAGTGGATGCATGTGCCGGCCATTCACCTGGGTACTCTGTTGATGGATCTGCGTTCCTATTCTCCAGTTTCGTAATCCTATACCAACACCACAGGAACAAGGTGATGGTGATGATAAAGCCCTGTTCAGTCAGAGAATGTCAGTTCATACATAATTTTTGTCTCCGCTAGATGACTTACTCAGCTTAAGAGGGACGTTTGGCATAGTGAACGGGATGGAAATAAACTCCATTAGCCTTGCACTACAAGACTGAACAAAGTCACTTATTGGTATGAATAAAAAAAAAAAAAAGTAATCTAGCTGAAAAATATAAAGAGGAAATCTCTCGTAGCAAATGTGGCCTCGTGGCGCAACGGATAACGCGTCTGACTACGGATCAGAAGATTCCAGGTTCGAATCCTGGCGAGGTCGAGTTACATGTTGTAAACTGTGGTGTAATTTAATAATTTTACTCTTTCTCTAGAAGTTGGCCACATTTGTAGTGGTTTGAACGATAAGTGTAACGAGTTGTTGGCCACGTTCCTTAAGCATTCTGGTGGTAGCATATTTCCTGTTTCTGGCTCCTACCCACTCCATGCATGGTAATGGGAGTAAGTTTAAAATGGTGGTGGTGGTGATGATTTTAATAATCCTAAGGGGTACCATACCTCTGAATCCATTTTTGTTAGTTTTTTTTTTTTAATGCTTTTGAAAGTATGTTTATTTGGTATTAATTTTACTACCCCTTCCATCATCCAGCCCTTTACTGTCCCAGTAGGTGCTTTGGGCCCGGAACTAGACTACACGGTCCCTACATACAGTACAGGGCAAGAATGGCCAGACTCACTCGGCCCTGAGTGGCATTAAGGCCCTCTCCCACTTCGGCGAAAGTGTGGAAGATAAAGTCACGATGTGTCAAAAATCCCTAATCGTGGGTATTCGTCATCAAAATCTTATCCATTCGTGGCATGGCGCCGATACGTCGCACGAGGTGGAAATTTGTCGTGGGGGACCACGACGTTTTCATGCTGCATGAAAACGTCGTGGCCCTCCACGATTTTGTAAAATTTCGTAGATTAGTCGTAAACAACAAGGCGACGCCTCGGCGACGTCGGCGATTACTCTGCGTATAAACCGCGTATGATCGCTGACATCGGCGAGGCATCGGTGGTGAAAAAAAACGTTGAGATGTCATACGGTCATACGGCGAAGCGTCGGCAATGTATCGGCGATGCATCGGTGAGGTTAATACGACATAGCCTACGTAAACTGTACGATATGTACCGGGTTGTGCGACAGTAATATTTCATCTTATGAATGTCGGTGATATATCGCCGACATTTCGCGGATGAACCGTCGATTAATCGCCTTAAATACGCCAATGACGGCGAGGGACCTGCGATGGCCTCGGCGTTTTGTCTGCGAGGTGCGTGCGATGCATTCGCCGACACATCGACGATACATCGTCGACAGCACGCCGCCATTGTACTTTTATCTCCTTTGAGTCGCCATAAAAAAACCCGTTAAAATTTGAATTTAGAATAATGCTTGTGCATTACGCCGACATATCAGCGATATGTCGGCTACTAGTCGCCAGTTATATCGTATACTCCGCCGAGGTTTCGGCGTTTTGTCGTACTGGTGTCGCCGGTATTACGCCGACACCACGATTCTTGGTCAGAATCGTCGACACATCACCGACTTCAGCCACGATTTTCATTGTGGCTTCATCGTGCCTATTTACGCCGAAGTGGGAGAGGGCCTTTATGTGAGCAATAAATCTCAGACTCCACTTGGATGTAAACCCTTGTGGGCCCCTTCCATTTGGAGCACTTTCACCCACAACATCACCAGGTGTTATTAGTTATATGGTTACCACTCAGGGTAGTAAGTAATTTCTTGAATTACTGTAAATCATTTGGCTTGCCATTCGGTGTTGGGTCACTTAAATGGAGTGGATTGTGGGAGCTCCCACCTACCACAGGTAATCTTGTTACCTAGGAAGGGCCAACAGGTAGTGGCACTGTATACCCTAGGTGAAGTGAAACAGCTGCAATGTCCAACCAGCAGCCAAACCACATATTTCCTCATTTCCTAGCACCTCGCCGTGGGAAGGATCCTGGTCTGACCCTGATGAGTTGCTGCCTACCAGAAGGGGGCACTGGATTCCTACACGGTGTACATACTGTTCATTACCTGTAGGACGGCCCACAGAAGCAGTTGGTTACCTGTGGTTGATGGGTCTGCAGCAGCAATTTCTATCTATTGCCAGACGCCTTAATCCCATAAGGAGTGGCCACAAACAAATCGCCTCCATGTTGCCCTGTCCCCCTCCATTTCTCTGCCCTCCTCCCAGTTCACATCCCCTCTCTCATGTACCTCTCCACTCCATCCCTCCATCTCATCTTTGGCCTCCCCCTCCCTTGTCCTCCCTCCACCTCACTCACATACACTCATCTCGTCAGTCTCTCGCTCTCCATCCTCTCCACATGGCCAAACCACCTCAGCGTATTTCTCCTAACGCATTTTATCACATCCACATCCACACCACAACGCTCCTTCACTTCTTCATTTGTCAGTCTCTCTCTTCATGTACTCCACATGCTCCTCTCAACTCATTTCCACTGCTCTCACTCTTGACTTGTGTCCTTCCAACAAGGTCGAAGCTTCGCTTCCATACGTTAAAGTTGGTATCACAATACTGTCATGCAGCGACTTTCTTACTTCCATGCTCACTTTCCTGCTTCTTATCACTGCTTTCAAAGAAGCAGCAACCTTTCTTCCCTGCTGTACCCTTTCAAGCACTTTATCCTCCAAACTTCCATCCTTACTCATCACAAGCCTCACAGTGCATTCAGTGACTTCATTTCTCTCGACGACAACAACTTACGCAAATAGAAGGAAGGATCAAATTAAAAATCACATGCCAGAGAGATACGTTGCATTTTCAATCCTGTGGCACATTCTTTGTTTCATTCTTGCCACCTCCGGACGATGGTATTGAGTTTAGGAGAAACTTATCGAACTAGCAGTTAATGTAGCTTTCATTGACCTCTTCGCTACAGAGGTCTCAACATATATGAATGGAATCCCCTGGTGGTAGGAAGAATACATCAATAGTATACGTAACCAGATTGAAGGAGTAAGATTAGCAAAAGGGAGTATGGCTGGCGATGGAGGAGTTGGAAGGCATAATGCTCACGACCACCCTAGATGAACTCTGGGATTAAGCGTTTGGCGATAACTAGATCCAAAAATTGAACATTTTTCTGGTAATGTTGACATAATTATTAATAAGACAAAAGATAAATATTGGTGGAGTGGATGTGGTGTCAGTGGAATGAGGGTAAAGTGAATGTGGAGTTAGTACGGAAGTGATTGTGGTGTGGATGTTGAGGGTGGAGTGAATGTGATAGGAGTGGAGTGAAGATGGGGTAATGGTAGAGTGATTAAGGTGTGCATGGTGTTAGCAGGGTGTAGGATGGGTGAATGTGATGTGGGTGTCGTGAGGGGAGTGTGGATGAATGAGGGTAGTAAGGGTGGTGTAAATGATATGTGGGTGGTGCAGGGGTGAGAGCTGGTGTGGGTGATGTGCTGGTGTGTTGTGTGTGGTGTGGTTGCTGTGTGGTGTGGGTGGTGTGTGGTGTGGGTGGTGTGTGGTATGTGGTGTGGGTGGAGTGCCAGTGTGGGTGGTGTGTGGTGTGGGTGGAGTGCCAGTGTGGGTGGAGTGCCAGCGTGGGTGGTGTGTGGTGTGGGTGGAGTGCCAGTGTGGGTGGAGTGCCAGTGTGGGTGGTGTGTGGTGTGGGTGGAGTGCCAGTGTGGGTGGAGTGCCAGTGTGGGTGGAGTGCCAGTGTGGGTGGTGTGTGGTGTGGGTGGAGTGCCAGTGTGGGTGGTGTGGTGTGGTGTGGGTGGTGTGGTGTGGTGTGGGTGGAGTGCCAGTGTGGGTGGAGTGCCAGTGTGGGTGGTGTGTGGTGTGGTGTGGTGTGGGTGGAGTGCCAGTGTGGGTGGTGTGTGCGATATTTCTGTTTATGCAAAGCCACTAGGACCTCCTCCGCCAAGCACTGTCCGCTGCCAACACCGTACCTCCTGCCATGTCACGCCATTCCCTACCTTGCTGACCCCCCCTGCTCTGCCATGCCACGCCATTCTCTACCTACCCTGTCTTTAATAAACCGCCACAAATGGACCAACAGGTCTGTTACCGTTTGCTTTCCTTTGTACTCCTTTGTACCTTGCCCATCCTTGCCCTGCCACGCTATTCCCTAACCTGCCCATCCATTGCCTGCCCTCTCATGCCATTCCGTACCTTATCCACCCATCACTGCCCTGCCACGCCTTTCTCTACCTTGTCCATCCATGTCCTATCCTGCCTTGCCATGCCAGTTCCTTACTTACCCACCGATGGCCTACCCTTTCCTGGCACGCCATTCCCTAACTTGCCTAGTCCTGACCTGCCTTGCCTTGATAAGCCATTTCCTGTCTCGTCTACCCATGCCCTGCCCTGCCATGCCAATCCCTACCATGCTTACCCATGCCTTACCTCTGCCCTGCCACGGCATTCCTTACCTTGCTTACCCATGTCGTACCCTGCAATGCCACGTCATTCCCTACTTTGGTCACTTTTGCCCTCACTTGCCCTACCACGCCACTCCCGACCTTGCTTACCTATGTCCTACCCTGCCTTGCCACGCTATTCCCTGCCTTGCCACGCCTTTCCCTGCCTTGCCAACCCCTGCCATGCCACACCTTGTATACGCCTGCCTTCCCTTGCCGTGCCGTGCCCTGCCATGCCCCGGCTTGCCCACCTTTGCCCTGTTCAGTCTTGCCCTCCCGTGCCCTACTTTGCCCTCCTCTGCCCTGCCCCCTTTCCCTCTGCTGTCATGCTGCCCTGCCTTGTCATTCCCATACCTACCCTGTCTTGCCCACCCTTCACCCTGCCCTGCCCTGCCCTGCCCTGCCCTGGTCTCTTCCTTGACATACTCTCACTGCCCCACCCTACCTTCTACCTGTCTTGGCAAACTCCACCGATTTTCTACCTCTTTGCCTAAACACACACACACACACACACACACACACACACACACACACACACACACACACACACACACACACACACACACACACACACACACACACACACACACACACACACACACACACACACACACACACACACACACACACACACACACACACACACACACACACACACACACACACACACACACACACACACACGTTGGGCTTTTAGTTACTGTTGACACTTCCATTTTAACCCACCCTGCCATTCCTCCCATTTTTACCCACCCTGCCACTCCTGCCATGTTACCCACCCTATCACCCTTCCAGTTTTACCCACCCCGTCATCCTTCCAATTTTACCCACCCTGCCACACTTCTGTTGTTACTCACTGCAATTTTTATTCATCCTACTTCCCTGTTACACCCGCCATTTTTATTCACCTTGTGAGTGGAAAATGAAGAAGTTCAAGACTTGGTGAAAGAGAAAAATGCCTTATACGAATAGTCTAGGCTGGCAAGGAAGGAGCGTTCCAGAGTGGCATGATTACAAGAGGCAACATCTAGAAGTCTAGTGAAAGGTATTGAGATGAAAAGGAGAGGAAATGGAAGATGGATATATATATATATATATATATATATATATATATATATATATATATATATATATATATATATATATATATATATATATATATATATGATTTTCCAGGAGTAAAAACTTTTGGAAGGAAGTAAAACGTGTGAGATCATGAGAATTAGGTAATGGGAGCAGATCGGAAAGTAGTAACATACTGATGACATAAAAAAGATTTTTTTTTATTTTGAAAATATAAATGAAAATGATGACCGCGTGGCTGTGGTGGAAAACAACATATGGTGAGTAAGTACCTGGGTGTGATGGGATACCAGAAAGGAGACAGTGAAGGCAGTTTATAGAAGTCGTGGAAATGCAGCAGGATTGCATGAAGACTTCAACTGAGTATATTCATAAATGTAAAAGGATGGCGTTGTAGGGTAATTAGTTCGACTTTTAATTTTATCCTGAGATGAAGATGAGGTACCCATAGATGGGTAGAATGCTATTATTGTTTCCTTGTGTAAATGCACGGACGATAGCATGGAATGCTTAAATGTTAAAGGTATAAATCGGTTTAGTACAGCAGGTAAGGCGTATAGAAGATTAGCAATTGGGGGAGTAATGCAGCTTACACAGCACATTAAGGTGGAACAAGGTTTTAGGTGCGGTAGGGGTACTTGTGTATCAGATGTTGTTTAACAAACGGGAATAACATACAGAAATGGAAGGTTCTGAATATAGACGTAGTAAACCTGGAAAATGTACGTGACAGTTGCTAGAAATGCCTTGTGGTAAGTGTTGAAGATGTATGGGGCGGGAGGAAAACCTTTTAGCATAGTGAAGAGTTCCACCAAAAGATTGGGGCATGTGTGTGTGAGCGAGGACGGAGGAGGGCCAATGGTCTGAGGTGAAGTTAGGATTCCGTCAGTGACGCATCATGTTGCCTTGGCTGTTCAGTCTGCTCATGTACGGGGAGAGGGACAGGTTTAAAGGATGCCGGTAAAGTGGAAGATCAGGAAACCATTTTTTATTTTCAGATTATACAGAACTGGTTACAAACTCAGAATGTAAATCGGAGCCTGTAGTATGAAGTGATATTTGAAGGTGTCAGAGAGAGGAGTTTACAGTGGGTGAGAAAATGCAGTGTGATGAGAGAGAGAGAGAGAGAGAGAGAGAGAGAGAGAGAGAGAGAGAGAGAGAGAGAGAGAGAGAGATAGAGAGCACAACGATATAGTAAGTCAAAATGGGGAATATTGAGAGGAAGTGAACTGGGTTAAAGTCATTTGAAATAAACACAGTAGCAGGAGCAACTCACAGGCCTCTCGTAAACCATGAGAAAGAACGGGCGGCATTATGTGAAGCGTTTAGGAACGTATAGTTGGAAAGGTTAATATCCCTCCAGGCAGGGATGGGAGTATATAAATGTACAGTGATGCCTGCTGCGTTGTACATGTCAGGAACTAGGACATAGTTAAAAAAAAGTGTTTGTGGGGTGAGATGGTTTTGCGAGGGTTAGAAATGAAGGAGAGATGTGTTGAAGTAGACAGAGTATGGTGGAAAAGGCCTATTAGAGTGTGAAAAAGTAAGCCATTAAGGGAGTTGATAAAGAAAAAGCAGCCTGCAGTTCAGAAGTAGAGCAAGGAAAGGGGAGGCCACGGAGGAAAGGGGAAAATGTTTAGAGATTTTGAATCATAGAGGTATGAGCATTTAGAAGAATGGTCTTTAACTTTTTATTTTATTTATTTATTTATTTTTTTTATTTTTTTTTATGCCCGCATCCGTTCAGATCACAAAATATTTTCTCCCACCTCGTGTCAGAAATATATTAATATCAGATTATAAAAATTTAGAGCCTTTATTTCACAACACACACACACACACACACACACACACACACACACACACACACACACACACACACACACACACACACACACACACACACACACACACACACGCGCTCTCTCTCTCTCTCTCTCTCTCTCTCTCTCTCACACACACACACACACACACACACACACACACACACACACACACACACACACACACACACACACACACACACACACACACACACACACTGGTGAATGGTTCTGTGAAACGAAAAATAATTTATGGTTAAAACTGATTTTCAGCGGCACAGTCAATTATAAAACGTTTGTCAAAGATACCCAAGAGCTAAAGTCTATAGAGATTTTTTTTTTTTTTTTTTTAGAAATGTATGACCCTCCTACACACAGGTATTTTCCAATTGGCTTTATTTTTGTTCTTGCTTCTCATCATTGACTTTCATGACGCGAGGATCTTACATTGAAATGGCCAATCGGATCCGCACGGTTTTTGGCCTCTGTTTTGATGCGTAGGAGCACTGACACACCTGCCTCGCAAAAGTAGGTAGTCAAAAATGGAACAAGAAAAATGGTAAATAGAAGACTCCACAGTTAGTCAAAGATATGTAATTTGCTTAATATTGTAAGTACGGTATACTGTATTACTGAACTGGTAAGCATGTTTCGCACCTCCAGGTTTGATGTTTCACACCCCGAAGAGTGCTGGCTTCTCAGGTTAAGAACCAGTGAGTGAGAAGGATGAGGTATATATGGAACAGACCAACTTGGAGTGAAGTGGTATGTCGGGGGGATGATATAATAGACAAAAAAAAAAGAAAAAGAAAAAAGAACTGTGTAAACCGCAGAGTGTTCAGCGGGACCTGGTTGTGGATGGTTCAAAGTTGCTCTGTTGTAGACCAATACAGGCAACAGCTGAGACAGTAAATTAGTGCGAGTGAATGAGGTTGCACTCTCCTGCATTCAGGCACCGCCCCACTGAGAAGGCAACAGGAAGTATGAAAAAAAAAAAAAAAAAGCCGTTTCGCTCGTGTAACGGCACTTAGGGCCCGACTTCGGGTAAATCCATTCGATTCAGTTAGACAGAGTCATTCAAATGAATGTAGGCTTTGACTGCTGCAGATCCACTTGCTAATTTTAAGCTGCCTAACGCTGTGCGGTCCTGTTTAGTTGAGAGACAGACAGGCACTGAGGAGATTAAGTTTGTTTCTTGGTCAACTATTATTATCTTAAGCCAGTCCTTAGCTGCCTTGGCAAGAACTTCAGCGCTGGATAAAGCTTTGCATTGGTGCTAGTGTGTTGTTGCACTGCCTTGTATCAGTAACTCAAGATACCGTACATAAAAACCTTCTGGCCGTGTTCTTAACCCCTTTGCTACTAGAGGTCTCCCCTAAGTGAATAAAATCAGTTGTCGGTAGTAGGGAGACAGAAAAGGTAGAGGCATTGTACTGCAGAGCTTTATTGATGTTTTTAACACGTTTACTGTGAGAGGTTCTCTCGAGACAGAGTGAAACCGTCTGTCGGTAGAAATAATTGAGTAAAAAGGGTGTCATGTTCGTGTAGGGGCAATAACCGATAGAGCGAAGTTGTACATCAGTTCAAACTTACGGCTTGGAACAGTTGTAAGCTTCTGATGCGATTAACCTGCCTACCGCGTTAAAGGGAACATTGGACAGTGAGATACAGAAGCCAGGTATGCTTTACTCTCATCCTGAAACAGCTGTGACCATTGGAAGACAATTTGAGCACTTCATGAACCGGTTGTAAGCAGTATATATATTTAGCTTGCATTTAGCATTACAGAGCACATTCATCATTGAGATACAGAAATCGAAGGTTACTCATGCCATGAAACTATTGGCCTGTGACGGTACATAAGAGACCTCCTTCAACATAACCCCAGGAACGAGGCCAGAACCTGGGGATGAACTCAGACCTGTGGTGTGCACAGACAGCTTGGGGGGCACGTGCTCTAGCTTGAAAAGAGTAGGGGGGGGGGGCCACACCCTCTGCCGGTGTCTGCTGCTGTGGTAGAGAGAGAGAGGGGGGGGGAGAGGGAGTAGGGGTAGGGGCTCTTATCCCCTTTGAACCTTCGCTGTGCACGCCCCTGGCTCAGACAGTTGCGAACCTGCTTGTCCAGTCGTCTGTCAGTTCCTCTTTAACATGATCGCACTGGAATCGTTTTGTTTGGGGTCTTCAGGGAATATAGACAAGACAGGGATAACAGAAGTGGCCTTACGTCATCCTGTGGCCACAGAAATGCTGGTTTTTTATTCCTGCGATTTCAAGGGCGACATCTCCACCGACTCTGCCTCATACTCGGACAGTGACAACGCCGACCGAGACGTAGAAGACCCAGATGCCGCCAGAATACGTTGCGGAGGAAAGCAAGGGCAGTCTTCCTCAACAAGGCCTAAAGATTACAATAGGTCAAATCGCGGCCGGGCGAAAACGCGACTATCATCGTGCATGAAGTCATCGCCCAGCAGTGGTGCTCGCTCTCTCAGTTCTCTTAAGGTCACGCTGCTGTTCACAACTTTCAATGCCTACCAGCTGTGCAGTATTCGGATGTTATGAAGACTTTATAAAGAAGGTTAAGGATGTCAGCTTCTTTAGATTCCCAAGACATGAAGAAGTTCGTGAAAAGTGGATACATTTCGGTAAAGGAAAAGACATCCTTAATCTAGACGTAGCGCGAGTATGCAGTCGTCATTGTGAGCAGAGTGCATTTAAAAGGTCACTCAAATATGAACTGCTGGACATACCAATACCTCCAAATCAAAGAAGACTAGAGGATGATGCACTTCCAGCACTGAATTTACCAAATTCTGAAGGCAAGACTAAAAAAAGAAACATGAAGGGATATATTGGTGGAGGATTAGTGCCCCTCCCTGTAAAACAATTAACTCTATGCCCTTGGCCACCCCGTTCGGGATACATGGCGTCTGGCAATGAATGAAGGGATATATATATTTTTTTGATGATACTTTTCTATAGTTACCCATGAAATATAAAATGGGCGGACATATTCACTATATTTTTCTTGCAATAACTCTTCTATACAAGTCTGTCTATCTATTTATCTCTCTATTCCATTCGACCTTGTTCCTCAAACCTCCTGCTGACCTTTAGCGGGTCTTCCACCTCACCTGACAATCGGGACTGAAACTCCAGCCGTGGATATGCACACTGGGCAGAGCCTTCACCCCATGTTTGGGCCACGTGAACTGGGCACAAGACATCAGACCAGACTCCGATGGAGTGGCCGCCATTAGGAACAAACCACCACTTACAGACCCATCACAAGTCCAACCCTTCTTTGGCATGGCTTCGTGTTGCACAAGATTTATCTAAGCTGTCGCCTCAGTGGTCAGGCCAAAATTTTGTTAGTAACGTGAACTATGTTAGAAGACATCTTCTTACTGAATTGAAAAAGTTTTTAACTTCATCACAACGAGAGGGGTCCTTCCCAACTAAAAAAATAAGTATGGTAGTAACTAGATGAAATTACAGAATACTTCACCATACTGAAGGAGCTGAGACAAATTCTGACCACTCCAGATCTTCAGCCAAACAAAATTGTCTTGGGAGAGGAAGAATAAAAAACAGAAAGCATCGTACTGAAGCAAACCCATGAACCCGTTTTTTTACTTTTTTTTTTATTCTTAATACTTCTACACATTCTTTTTTTCAACGTAGTAGGATGTCAGGCAGTGAGAGGGTTTATGGTGATAGTGTTGAACAACTCCAGTTAGAAAAGTGTCCTCCAAGCTGTAGTAAACGGTCTGGAGATTGCAAGTATAAAACATACGCCTCTGGATTAAAGGGGTTGTAAAAATATGAAAGAAATGCCTCTTCTGATGTTCTGGTCTTATGTCAGGTATCGTGTTCATGCAGTCATGTAGTAAGATACTGGATGACACATAGGGGTGGGCCAAAAGTTACTTTACCATAATATTAATTTATTAACACAGTTTTATTTCAACTAAATAAAGTGTACATGAATTATATTTCAGCTAATTGAGGTGTACGTCAAGTAAATTAAAAGTCAAGTTAAGTAAAATGTTCAAAATAACCTCCTTCTTCCCCTAAACAGAACTGGCACCTCATAGACACACACTGGCAAATTCTTCTCAGCTCATGATCATTTTTCAAGTTGTCAGATTCTGCTGTTATTCATTTTTTAAGTTCTTGAAGACTTGTAGGCTTTGTGTTGTAAACTTTTTCTTGGATCATTCCCCAAACTGCGAAGTCACATGGCATTGGGTCAGGTGACCTTGGAGGCCAGTCAACAGTACCCCTTCTTCCAACCCATGTGTCGCAAGTGTTACCGAGAAATTCTCACACATTCCTACCGTAGTGAGGAGGTGCACCATCTTGCATCCAAATTAATTTGGAAGCTCAAATATAACTGTGTTTTAGTTGCAATAAAACTTGTGTTAATAAAATAATATTATGGTAAAGTAACTCTTGACCCACCCTGTATAACGTACCCGGTACCACTTCCACTCCGACAGGCGTTATTTTGTGTGTTGTGAGGACGGCCCATTCAGTGTTAACTGTATCAGCCTTTCATCATTCATTAATCGTTTATTTCCACTGCCACGACCACGCCCTCTCTAGCCGACTGAGCCGTCCCCGCAACACACAACATGCTGCCCAGCAAGTTCCTAGTGCAACGCCACTTCCGGCGCCTGCATATCACGCAGAAACTTGAACAGGCATGAGTTATGCAGTCTTTTCGAAATCTATGTTTCTCCAGTTGAATAAACTAGTCTGTCGCTAGCCACAGGAAAATCCTGTAACATGCCAGCAGTGCTCAGAGAGTTAAACCAAAAAACAGACCGACGCGACGAGTTTTTAATCAGAATGATTATTACGTCTGGGTCAGGATACAGAAAAAAAAAAAAAATTCGCTTGTTAAGTCTTAGTACCGTATTATTTATCCTACATAACAGCTGACGACTTATCCCCTTGATCCAGATTAATGATAGATCATGTCTTATAAATTTGTTTGAATAATATATATATATATATATATATATATATATATATATATATATATATATATATATATATATATATATATATATATATTTTCTTTTATGCTAGGAAGAAGGAACCAAAGGCCATGAGCCCGCAGTAACAGTTCCCTCCAAGAGAAAAACAAAATACAATAGAGAGCCAAATTCAAGATCCGATCATTTTGAGATGCCTGGACACACTGCGTTTGAAAGACTGGAGATCATAGGCAGCAGGAAATACAGACAGAGGAAGACAGTTCCAGAGCTGACCTGTTGCATAAATGAAAGACTGGGAGTAACGGTTAACTCTTGCATTAGAGAGTTGGACAGAAAAGGGATGAGAGTTTGCTGCCAGACGGGTGCTACGCGCCCGTCGTAGAGGTGGAGGAATGCAAGCAGACAGTTCAGAGGAGCAGTGACCATTTAAGTAGCGATAGAAAAGAGATAAAGATGCAACAGTGCGGCGAAGAGACAGAGGTTGAAGGGAGTCAGTAAGAGGAGGAGAGTTAATGAGATGAAAAGCCTTTGACTCCACCCTATTGAGAAGAGCTGTATGTGGGGAGCCTCCCCACACATGAGAGTTGTACTCCACACAGGGGCGGATAAAACCCCTGTATAGAGTCAACAATTGTGCAGGGGTAAAGAAAGAGCGGAGTCGGCTTAGCACACCCAATCTCTTGGAAGCAGATTTTACAAGAGATGTAAAATGATCTTTCCAAGATAAGTCCCGAGTAAATGAAACCCCAAGCATGTTCAAGGATGATGCAGGATTAAGCTGAATATTATTAAACATTAGTGGGTATACCTGTGGAAGATTTTGTCGGGTTGATAGGTGTAAGAACTGAGTCTTAGATGCATTAAAGACAACCATATTATTTTTACCCCAATCAGAGATACGAGCCAAGTCAGACATTAGGTGTGCCATAGCCTCATCCCTTGTTTCTTGAAGTAACTGTTGAGATGGGCGT
Source organism: Coenobita brevimanus (assembly GCF_032717465.1). Taxonomy (NCBI): domain Eukaryota; kingdom Metazoa; phylum Arthropoda; class Malacostraca; order Decapoda; family Coenobitidae; genus Coenobita; species Coenobita brevimanus. The sequence goes on from NC_136966.1 coordinate 41,361,624, forward strand.
TGCGGGAACCGAATGGAAAGGTGAAGGGTGGAGTCATCAGCGTATGAGTGGATAGGGTTAGATGTACAGCTTAGAAGATCATTGATGAATAAAAGGAAGAGAGTTGGTGATAGGACAGAGCCCCTAGGAACACCACTGTTGATAGAGCTAGGAGAAGAACGATGGCCGTCTACAACAGCGGCTATAGAACGACCAGAAAGGAAGCTAGCGATGAAGGCACAAATAGAAGGATAGAAACCGTAGGAGGGCAGTTTGGAAATTAAAGATCTATGCCAGACTCGATCGAAAGCCTTTGAGATGTCAAGTGCAATGGCAAAGCTTTTGCCAAAGTCCCGAAAGGAGGATGACCAGGAGTCTGAAAGGTAGGTGAGAAGATCGCCAGTGGAGCGTCCCTGACGGAACCCATACTGACGATCGGAAAGAAGGTTGTGATAGGAAAGATGCCTTAAAATTTTTCTATTAAGAATTGATTCGAAAACTTTTGAAATACAGGACGTTAAAGCAATTGGACGATATATATATAGATAGATAGATAGATAGATAGATAGATAATAGATAGACAGATAGATATATAGATATAGATATATATTTGTGTGTGTGCATGTGCACACACACACACACACACACACACACACACACACACACACACACACACACACACACACACACACACACACACACACACACACACACACACACACACGATAGTTTGGACCAAAAAATTTCGTCGATACCTAGGTTTCCAGAAAGCGTTTGATAAGGACCCCCCATCTAAGACTGCTAGAAAAACCAAAAGTCCACGAACTAGGTTCATGGATTGGTGACTGATTAACGAACCGAAAGCATAACTGGTGAAACATAAGGCTGGCTAGAAGTAACTAGCGGAGTTCATCAAGGGTCAGTTCTAGGACCAGTTCTTTTCAGTATTGATATCGGTGATGTAGAAAATGGTCTCGCTTCTAAGGTAACGTAATTTGACACAAAGATTGAAAGCAGAAAAATTAGGAAAGTGGGCTGTGAATCTAAAGAAAATAACCTGGATACGTTAATAAAATTGAGCAAGAAATGGCAGATGAAATTTAATGTAAATAAATGTAAGGTAAAACACTTCGGCGACAAAAACCAGAAATATGACAATCATATGTTCAGTGTCCCACTGACGGAAGCAAAGGATGAGAGGGTTAGGAGTTATAAGTAACGACCTCCAACACTGCTAACAGTGTATAGCAGCCAGTAACATGGCAAAAAAAAAAAAAAAAAAAATGCTCGGCTTCATCGCAAGGAACTTTGACTATTTAACCCGCCCCATCCCGACTACTTTTCCACCACTGACTCCCCCCAATCCCGACCATTTTTGGATTTTTTTTTTTTTTGGCTCAAACCTCTGCTTTTGGTGAGAAATATCGAAAATTCATAGAGAAATCGCTCACCTGAGGTTTAAAATACTCGATACAGGTAGGAATACCTCCTTACCTTACTGGGTTTTCTAACAGGCTGGCTGCAAAGAAAACGAGTTCTGTGGGAGGATGACTATTTCACACAACTCATAAACGGTATTTATTTATTTATTTGGTACGAATTTATATGTAGTACGAGAGTATATTGGTTTTCAAGCAGTAATATAGGCATTATAAGCATTGTTTCACTCACTAACTCATCACCATACCTGACCTCTTTTTGCCACATTACCTGATCATCATTTCTGACTGTTTCTTCCTCTAATGCTATGTAAAGTTTGTCCTCCACATTGTCATTGATTGGGGAATCACTCTGGCTCTGAATTTCTTACCGTGGCATGACATGACTATACTGGCCAGGTCACTGATAACAGGTGAATTGCTGAGCCAATGGCATGCAGGGGGGGGGAGGAGGTCATGCTGGGTAAGGCATTGTCCCTGCCTGGCATCTTGTAGAGGAAGGTGTCACGTGTATACGTACCAAAAATCACTTGCGAAAATTGAAATTTGTGCAAATTAAGGACCTTGCAATTGATTCGTGTTTATGTACGTCGACGGGATTGGCAGTGACAAAACGTGCGGATGTTAAAGAACGTCGACGGGACGCCTCGGGTTAATGCCCGATGTTATCGCTAACATTTATACGTCATTAATTAGACCACACCTAGAATCTGGAATTTGTGTGTGTGTGTGTGTATATATATATATATATATATATATATATATATATATGTGTGTGTGTGTGTGTGTGTGTGTGTGTGTGTGTGTGTAAAGATGACGTAGAGGAGATCTAATACAAGTACAGGTATGTAAGATTCTTAACAAATTCGACGATGTTAAATTTGAAGGTTTGTTAGAAATATACTATGATACTGTGACTAGAAATACTGGCCTGAAACTCGAAAGCTAGATATGCAACACTAAGTAGGGAAAAAGCTACACATATATTCGCGTAGTGGAACGATGGAATAGACCACCAGCAACAGTAGGTAGTACGTTTAAAGTTCAGCTGGACAAATAGTTCGAGACTATAGACTATAACTTACCTGGTGTTGTTTATTTCCAGGCTCAAGCGTGTGACGCCGACAGTGAGATGTTCTGCATAATTATGAAAACATTCGGGGATAGTATATGCTCTTTCTTTTACAGATCTGCACACTAGAGATCACACAGTGCATACTCGTAGTTGTTTCTCTTCCTACCCTTTTCCTGCCGGTTTTACCGGATAGTATGGTGGATGGAGATAGCCCTCCTTTTTTCTGTCCTTTTTTCCTAAACATTGGTTAAATCTTAGTAGAGTTAGCTTATTTTCCCAACAGATAACCTCGTCATGGGCCATTAGGCCTCCTGTTATCTGTACTTTGTATGTACTCCACTGTACATACAAGTAATTTGTTCTTGCCAATTCCAGGCATTTTTGTCCAGGGTAGGCGAGACTTTCTGGGCAGGAGGGTTTCGTGTAACCTTAACTGATCCCTACACTAATATTGCCCTATGCCAACATGAAACAACTCGTCTGATGGCAGAAATACAAAATGACTTCATCATATTGAAAAATTTCACTATCTCCACATACTGTTTCTCTTGCTACTTTGTTTCCTGTTCTTCTATTCCACTCACCCAATTAATTATTCTGTTGTAAGCAATAACGATAGTGGTGGTGGTGGTGGTGGTGGTGGTGGTGATGATGATGATGATGATGATGATGATAATGATTTTTTTAATGATGGGTGTGAATTGTGATGATGGAAGTGGGGGTGATGATGGTATGTTAATATTAATGGTATAGTGTTTGTAACATTTAATTTTAGACAAACGATGATCATTTTTGTGGAAATACTTGAAATTGTTCATCATTTCATGTTCATTGTGCATTTCTCAATCATGTGTTTAGATTATCGGTTTTATAGGCAGTACTCTCGTTGTTTTATGTCTTCCGGAACACCTCTTTTCATAGCAGTTTATTTTTCCTATTACACCTTAATAACCACCTGTATGTTACTGAGGCAAATGTTGTCTGTATCTGACGGATGTAAGTGCTGTACATGCAAGAGATTGTTGCTGCTTTTGTTCTTGTGGCTCACTCAGTTTTAGGCAATAGTTTGACTTTAGTAGGAATAGGATACTAGAGTTGTCCCAGCCATGAGTGGGTTACATGACTTAGTTTTGTTAGTTGGAATAGGATACTAGAGTTGTCCCAGCCATGAGTGAGTTAAATGACTCGCTCAGCTAAAATAGTAAAACTCTTTGATGTTAGCTGGCATAGGATACTAGATTTGTCACGACCATGGGAGGATTAAATTGTTAAATACAGGATAAACAGTAATGGAAGAAGTGCAATCAAGTTTCTGTGGCAACGAGAATACGGCTCTTTATTTTCAGTGAATATAGAAGGTGCGGTAGGTAGGTGGTGGTGACCATCACTCACTAAATGTAGAGCCGCTTCCTTCTTCCCTCATCTTTATCATTCTCTTGCTGTGTTTGCCTTCCATCCATCGATCCATCATCCAGTCCTATGTTGCACCATGAGGAGTGTAGGAGCCCGGAGCTAGGCAAGCTGGTCCGGACATTTAAGATGAGAGTGGCCAGCCCCATTCATCCCTGAGTGGCATTACGTGAGCAATAAACCCCAACCATCCCTTGGATATAAACCAGCACCGGCCTAATCCGACTGGAGCGCCGTAATTACCCACTAAACCACCAGGCGCCATAATTTGGTTATATGGTTACCACCCGGCGTAGTAAGTGGTTTCCTAGAGTACAGGAAGCCATTTGCCTTGTCACTCAGTGTAGAGTCACCCATAGGCAGAAGGAAGAGGAAAGAAAGAAGGAAAGAAAGACAGAAGAGGAAGGAAGGAAGAGAGCAAAGCGCAGCCATTCATGACCAGCACTACATCCAGTGAGTGGAAGGTGTGCGCCCCCACCTACAACATACGTGTGCCTTCCACTCATTTTATTTTTCCAATCTTTCCTGTCACCCTTTATTACTCTTCTCTCCTTTTCAGATGGCTTTACACTGAGTGACAAGCCTAATGGTTTCCTGTAAGCCAGGAAACTGTTTACAACGATGAGTGGTTACCATATAACGAATTCATACGTGTCCCTTTCGTGTCAACGGGTGGGTTGGTGGAGGGTTAGTGCCCCTCCCCGCAAAACGACTAACTTAAAGACAAACGGCCACCTCTTACGGGATTATGGCGTCTGGCTATAGACAGATAAAAGATGTCTCGTGTGGACCGACAGACCCACTCCTGCCAGTCTTTCTTATGTTCTGTGTGTAAACTTAAGGCCGAGGTCGAGTAGACTGTTACTGAGGTGCGAATTTGATCCCGTTTGTTCATTGTCGCTGTTGTGTAACCCCGGTCTGTCCGGCAGAGGAAACCCATCAGCCGCAGGCAAGCAACCGCCCATGCAGGGTTATCCCGGGCAGTGAACCGATGTTCCCCTGCGGTAGACGGCACCTCGTCACAGCGAGGCGCGAAGAAGAGTGCAAAGATTTGGTTCATGGATGGACGCTTCATTTACATCTTGCTATCTTGCCTGGGTTACTGATATTAGGGATGCCACATAGTGTAGTGCCACCTGAAATGAAAAGAATATTAAAAATCGACAGGAATGATGGGATATATAGGAAGGGAGGGCAGTCACAGAAAAGAATGAGAAAGACGAAGAAAGAACAAGGTAGAACTACATCAAGTGAGTAGATGATCATCCTTTGCTTTAAGAACTGTGACAAGAGATTCATGGTACTTATGGGGTTAATGAACATGAGGTTATCACATAAGATGCTAGATTACTTCTGCAAAAGTTTTCATCATCACCTTCATCATCATCATCAGTGTCATCGTCATAATTCTGCTGCCTCTTAATAATGCGATGGGGTGGGAAGGAAAACCTATGTACGAGAACTGTCGTTAATGTGCCCTCCGAAGCTAGGCCACAACTACATTCATTCCTTCTTTAAGTTTTGGAATGGTAACAGTACTGGTAAGAGTCAGTCCCATTATCTTTGAGAGGTGTCAAGGCCCAGGGCAAGGTTACTGCTGTCCACAACATTTAAAGACAGGTGACCAGCCTATGCAGATGTTGATATTACACAATGGGGAACCTCAAGTCACCTGATGCTGTAGTATCCTGTTCTCAGTCTTCCGGGAATCATAACATTTGTAGGATTTTTTTGTTATTATTATCCCCTTCACTACGGTGAGTACGTCTCTTGTATGTTATTCTGATGACCTGCATGCAACTTTATTACATATTAGAAATTTAGAGCTGGAGGGTGTGTAGACATGGCTCTGATTAATCCTTCACTATTAGGGGATTTTTCCAGGCTTCAGAAAACAGTATGATTTTAGTTAGAACAATGTGAAGAACATCTAAGAGTGAAGGGATTCAGGACGCAATACCTATAAAGGACCGTGTAGTCTGGGGTTTGTTTATTAATATGACTTTGTGAACTGAACTACTGCACACAAGGCACAGTACATAACCTTCAGTCCGACTGCTGCCTTACACCACTAGACCACATCACAAACATTCTCACTGGCAGTAGAAGTCATCACGAATAATGAATGAACCTTTTCAGCAGGGAACTTTGTTTTTTAAAGTCTGGTTGTCAATTGCGGATTATATTTAACCTTGGGAAGACATTTCATAGTGAAAACAATTAATGGAGATTGTTTCTGACCCCTTCATCGTGAAAGAATGAATCGAATGAGAAAAAAGACATTCGCAGTGAAGAAGTTGATTCAAGCTAAATAAAGCAGTGTGTATGTTTTTACTGCAACCGGTTTGAGTAAACCATGGCTGGCAACGCTGCATGTATGAAGAAAGCTTGCAGGTGAGTTTGCTTACAGTAGGTGAATTTATGGGGGACCTTGTTGTACGGGGCTGCCAGGTGGGAGCAAATACAGGTTAAATTAGGACAATCCCCCCCTCCCTTTCCCCTTGCAGAGAGAGAGAGAGAGAGAGCATTGTTGCCAGTACATTGTAAGTGATATTTGCCAGTCCAAAAAAAGATGGCGGTCCAGTAGTATCCATAGAAGCTGACTACAGCACCAGTCAAACCGGAGCATATTGCCAAGGGAGGTGGAAAGTTGATGCCAGAGAGAGCTGGGACTCTGTTTCATCAGTCATCACGACCCCAGCTTCGAGCCATCCTTCTTTGCTAACGCTTTTCGGTGTTTCTGAAATACTGAAAGCTGGCCAGCATACTTTCGTTTGCATATCTTTTGACTATTTTCACTAAGTGAAATGTGTACTGCACATTTCACAGTATGTTCATGCTCAGCTAAAATGACGTCAACAATCAGTGCCTTATAGCCCCAGGGAAGGGCCTAGAATGTCCCCAACAACGACTACTCCCGCTGAGTTCGAGTTGAGATAAACTATACCATTCTCTGACTTGCTTTCTATAAACTTCGACAGTAGTAATTCCCTTTCCCCTAATTTACTCTCTCTAGAACTCCATCTCTCCTCTTGTAAGCCTCACCAATTATTTCTGAAATGTAGCTGTCTGAGGTTACTGCTAACATCCTGCTGTCTGCATCATCTGACTGTATCTAAACTCGTTTCCAGCAAAGCTGGATGTTAGGCGTATGTTAGGTTCTCGTTTTCCCAACCTTAATGTTCCAACTTCTGACTTACTTCTGAAGGTGAGATTATTCTTTCCATTTCTCCTCTCAGAAACTTCCATTCGAGGAGATTGAAATGTTCACCAACACCAACCTTGGCTTTCCAGTCCCTGCATTGATCCACTTGGTAAACATGCCTGCACATTTGTCACCCTTAATAACCTGCAGCATTGTGCCGCACATAGTGCTTCTAAAGCCATATCACATTAGAAATATAAGCACACAACACCACTGTCTATTGAAAATGAAAGGAACAGAACTTCGGTGTGTATTATCATAATATCCCTGTTCGTCATCATCATCACCACCACTTTTCCCATTTAATAATGGTATGAGGTCGGTTCCAGAAACGGAAAGGAGAAGAACGAAAGTGGAGGCTGTCAATTTCATATGGAGTGAAATCGACTAGGAAGTTTCGTTCGTTTTCGTTCGTTTTTAAAGGCTCCAACATGCTTGCATGCGTCGGTCTTGGTCAGCTAATGGCGGCTTTCCATGCTGCACGATCCATTGCAGCCTCCCTGTTCAGTCCCTTAACTCTGATGTCACACTTAATGACCTCGTCCCATGTCTTTCTCGGTCTACCCCTCGTAACCCCACCCCCAATATTAACACTTCTCACCTTCCTCACCCAATTATCATCCCCCATCCTCTCCACATGTCCAAACCATCTCAATCTACCTCTCCTCATCACAACACCAATGCAGTCCAGTCCTATCCTACCTCTCAACTCTTCCATCGTGACCCCAACCCCCCCAGATCTTGGACGCAGGGACGCACTGCACATCCACCTAATCATTGTCATTTCTGTACGTCTGAGCCGGCGAGTATCTTCCTCTTTCACTGCCCAGGTCTCACCACCATACAGCATTACACTCCTAACACATGCTGCATACAAAGACCCCTTACCACGTAGGGAGAGTCCTCTCAATGTCAGGAGAGGCAAGAGCTCCCTGAACTTCTTCCAACCCCTCCTCACTCTAGCCACAGAGCTAGCTCCAGCCCCACCTCCAGCACACAACATGTCTCCCAAATAACAAAACTCTTCCACACACTCAAGAGATTCACCAGCAAGTTCAATTCTTTCACGCCTGACAGTCTCCACCTGCTCTCCCCGACACACCGTACACATAAAATCAGCATTATCTCGCACTCTACCTCTGATACCATTACATCTCTTATGCACCCATTTATCACAAACACTGCACAAGATGGAATTACTTCCCACGCCCTTGTGGCAAACTGCACATGGCCACTCTTCCTCGTCTTTGACAGTACCACCACCAACCCTAGATATCATCACTTTTGTTTTATCTGCATTTACCCTTAAGCCCTTGTGCCCCATACCATCTCTCCACTTCCTAAACCTTTCCTCCGCCTCCCTTTCGTTCTCTGCAATCAACACCAAATCATCAGCATACAACAACTCCCACGGAAGTCCGTTTCTAAAGTCACGTGAAAGGGCTTCAGGTACCATAATAAACAACATGGGACTCAAAACTGTCATCCACACATTATTTAGACCCCAGAAGTGTTGGCTGCACCTTACGGGAATAACCATTTGCACTTGCTGAATCTCTCTACATGTCAACAGATGGGTTGGTGGAGGGTTAGTGCCTCTCCCCGTAAAACAAATAACTCAAAGTCAAATGGCCACCCCTTACGGGATTATGGCGTCTGGCAATAGACAGATAGATAGACTTGCTGTATTTATTTTTGTACCTTCAGATGCGGGAGTATCGCTAGGAGTGGCTCTCTTCTTTTGTGTGACTAACAATTTTCGAACGCAAGATAGTTC
>NC_136966.1:41375508-41408008 GCF_032717465.1 Coenobita brevimanus
GGCTGAGTGTTGAAAATATTGGTTAAATATTCAAAGTGCGTTATGTTATGTGAATAGTGTTTGGTACTTAGAAATACCCTTGAGATAATAACAGTAAGCAGTGATTTGTAAGTTAAGAACACTAAAACCAAATGTATGCACTTAAAAAAAGCATAAGGTGGAATATTAGATTGTAGAATAGAAACAAGGCGCTCTGACAGTGCCTAGCAACCCCCAGTGCAGCTGGTTCAGAGTGTATACTGTTATTGTATTCTTTATGCAACTTTTGATTCTTTCTCATATTGGTTTATTTCTGATGATTTTTTTTTTTTTTTTTTTACTGACTCTGGGCATAGGCTCGACAGCATGTTCCCTGTGGTCCAGTAGTCCTCCTATGTAAGCAACTTCACCTCTACATGTCACTCGTAACAGAATGCTATGTCTTATATATAAGCTTATGAGCAAAAATAAACAGAAACAAAATGTATTTGAAACAAGGATGAATAAAGCATTATAATACATATAGGAACAAAAATTGTAATAGTGACACACCAGCTGGTTTCAAGTGTTTACAGTTGAGTTCTGTTTATGCTGTACTTTTCACTACTTCCCATAGTCGTTTATTATTGATGATACCGGATATGGCTAGAGTGGCACCTTTTCTATCGATCGGTTCTTGGTTTTATAGGCTGTATTTTATTGCAGCGTTTGGCGGCCCTGATGGAGGGGAAGAGCAGGTGGGAGAAGTTTTCTTTGGTGTGGGTGAGTGATAAGCCTCTCCTGAAACAGCTGTAGATCTCATTGATACCGCTGGGAACAGAGTGGTTGAGCTCAAGGCATTTAATACTCGGTGGTAGGACGTGTACGATGCTGCCAGAGGTATTCCACATGTCCTTTTTCAAACTTTAATTTATTCATTTTTGTGGCAGTGAGAGAGGATGACTAAGCTGTGGAGGCATGTGTTAATTTAGGGAGTATGAAGGTGGTGTATATGTCCCTGTGTTGTTGTTGGCCACCTAGGGACTTCATTCTCTTTAGCATGTACAGTCGATATGTTGCTGCATTGGCTGTTTGATGTATGAAGCTTCCAGTCAAATTCTGGTTGACTATAGCTCCCAGCAATTAGGTAGACCCCACCACCTGGAGTGCATGCAAGCCGACTGTAACGGCAGGTGGTGGGACTGCCGTAGTGGACATGTTGAAATCCATCACCACGATCTTAGTGTCGTTGAAGGTAACGTAGTTTTTGCGACGTCTAGGCCTGCACTTGGTCTAGAATGCACTGGAGTTGGCTACAGTCTGAATCATTGTTATCTGTGTCATCCATGCAGTGGATTAAAACACGTATTTCCAGTGGTGAGGCTTGTTAGTAAGAACATCATTTGTGAAGATCAAGAAGCACAGGCCCCATCTTGATCCCCGGTGGGACTCTGCAAATCAGGTGTTGGAAGGTGGAGATGTGACTTTGATATCTGGTGGCTTGCTAATGACCTGTGAGGAAGTCAGCCATCCGCGATACCAAGGTGGTGAGCATTCTTGATGCCGATGACTGATCAACAAGGTCACTAGCCATCCTGAAATCAATGAATTTTAAAACAAGGGAAGTTTTATGCATGTCAAAGTTTTTAGAGATGGAATCAAGGAAACTGGCTAGGTAGTGAGTTTAGGAAGTAGCTTTCATGTTACCAAACTGTTGACTATTTATACGGCCACTGACGGTGCTGTAAGCTCAGTTAAAGATGGAATCCTCATAAATTAGGCTAGGTAGGGAAGTAATGACATTAGGTCTAAGGCCGCTTTCACACGAGGCCACCAGTGGCCGCCACCGGTGGCCTCAGTTAGTTGCCTCCCATGGTTTTCAATGGAGCCTTTCATACGATGCCACTGCGGTTGCCCGGCCGGCAACCAGCTCCCGGCGGTGGCTTACTCGCGCAACTAGTGTCCGCCACGGTTGCTGCCACTCGCTGTAAAGCATTTTTTCAAATCGGAGCATTCATACGGCGCCACCAGTTGCCGGCCCTTTCACACTGGGCCACCAGTGGAGGCCATTGGTGGCGGCCACCAGTGGCCTTATGTGAAAGCGGCCTAAGAACATGAAATGGGGGTGGAAATGGCGCTTAGGACTGGGCGTGACGTAGGATGTTTCCCATCATACCGGACATTTGCTTTGTCGGAGGGAAAGAATGTTTAATGAACAGAGGAGGGGACAGTAAGTTAAGGGGAAGATTCTTTGTGAATATTGAGGAGTACATCAGCTGCAGTGGTAGGTCTTGTGGTCTTAAAGTTGAGAAACTTTTTTGCAACCTAATCCACTTGGGCAATGGGGGGAGGGAGGGGAGGGGAGGGGAGGGGAGGGGAGGGAGACGAGAGATAAACTGAGAGGAGTGAGGGGTTAGGTTCATGAAGGCTTTGATATGGTGGAGTTATTGGTGTTATTCCCCTCTGCCTCCTGTCTTGGGGACACATTGGTGAAGAAAGAAAGGAAGTTGATGTTTTACCTAACCATAGGCATTCTTTGTCCTGACGTACCACTGGCTTTTGCTAATTTATAGGAGGTGGTGTACCTTGACTGGGTATTACAGTTCCTTTACTTTCCGTATTCCGCTGACTACTTGATTCCGAAGCCGTCTGAATCTACTGCTGTCTGCGTAGAAGCCCTTGTTACTCTGCTCTACAAGTCATTTAAATCTGGGTGTTATCCAGGATAAATCAGACAGTTGCTCATGGAGAAGAAATGATAGAAATTCTCCATAACTGTTCGGCCATAGATTTCCCAGTTGCTGGGAGAATACAGAGTTGTAACAAAAGATGTACACTATACTCCATTTCACCGAGTCTGGCACCATCAATGATGTCCTCAACACCTGTAGCATTGATAAAGGTCCTCAGAACTGGATATACCTTTTTGTATTGCCTTTATATATTGGTCCTTATGGTAAAACACAGAGGTTTACCTAATGCTGAGGATTTACATCAACACTACAGGCTTTGAGGACATCACTGATGGTGCCAAACTTGGTGGAATGGGGTATAGAATGTGAAGCTGTTCATCAAGAGGTGCTGTGCAGTGGATGTACTGTAGAGCCGTAGTATTGTCTTTTTCTGTCACTGAGCTACGTGAAATGAGCTGAAAAATGGACTAAAATCTGTGTCGACTTAAGATAAAAAAAAAACTACTACTAGTAGTAGTAGTAGTAGTAACGAAGTTTGCAAGTACCATTAGTGCTAGTGGTTGTTGCAGTAGTGTTGATGGCGATGGTATTTTCGGTATTAGTCATAGTAATGGCAGTAGTGACAGTGGAGATGAGGGTGGCAAAAATTGTGGTGATGGTGGTGATGGAAGCAGTTGTAGGGGTGGTGGTAATAATGGTAGTACAGCACCAGCAGTGGTAGTGATGACAGTAGATGGAGTAGTGGTGATGGTGTGGTGGTGGTACACTACGCTGATGGTGACAGAAGTTTTGCAGTGGTAGTGGCAGAGGTGACAGTCGCTGTAGTGTTGGTAATAGTGGTGGCGGTGACAGTAACGAAATGGTGATAGTAACGAAAGTTGTGGTGGAGGCGGTAATAGTGGCAACGCTAGTAATAGTGATGATATTGTAGATTAGAGTGTGGTGGCAATACTGGTGGTAGGAGTGGTAGGAGTGGTGATGGTTGTGGTAGCAGTGTTAATAGTGGTTGTGGTAGTGAGGAAGGTGTCGGTAGTTATGTTGGAGGTAGTTGTGTTAGTTATGGTGTTGGTGGTGGCAGTTGTCATGGTCGTGGTGGTCATTGTGGTGATGGTGGTGGCGATGGTAGTAGTCGTAGTTATGGTATTGATATTAGTGATGGTAGTAGTATTTATGGTGGTGATGGTGGTAGTAGTTGTGGTCATGGTGGAGGTAGTGGTGGTGGTGGTGGTAGTTGTGGTGGTGTGGTGATAGTTGTGGTGGTGGTGATGGTGGTGGTGGTAGTTGTGGTGGTGGTGGTGGTAGTTGTGGTGGTGGTGGTTGTGGTAGTTGTGGTGGTGGTGGTGGTGGTGGTGGTGGTGGTGGTAGTTGTGGTGGTGGTGGTGGTGGTGGTGGTAGTTGTGGTGGTGGTGGTGGTGGTAGTTGTGGTGGTGGTGGTGGTGGTAGTCGTGGTGGTGGTGGTGGTGGTGGTAGTCGTGGTGGTGATGGTTGTGGTAGTTGTGGTGGTGGCGGTGGGTGGTAGTTGTATTGGTGGTGGTGGTGGTTGTGGTGTGGTGATTGTGCTAGTTGTGGTGGTGGTTGTGTTGTGGTGATTGTGGTAGTTTTGGTGGTGGTTGTGGTGTGGTGGTTGTGGTAGTTATGGTGATGGTGGTGGTGGTGGTGGTGTAGTGATGGTGGGAGTTATGGTGGTGGTTGTGGTGGCGGTGGTAGTTGTGGTGGTGGTTGTGGTGTGGTGGTGATGGTAGATATAGTGGCGGGTGTGGTGGTAGTTATGGAGATGGTGGAGGTGGTGGTATTAGTTGTGGTGGTGGTAGTAGTGGGGATGGTGGTGGTGGTGGTAGTGATAGAAATAGTAGTGGGGATGATGGTGGTGGTAGTAGTGGTAGTATTGGGGACGGTGGTAGTGGTAGTGGTAGTAGTGGGGACGGTGGTAGTGGTAGTGATGGTGGTAGTAGTGGGGACGGTGGTAGTGGTAGTGGTAGTAGTGAGTATGGTGGTAGTGTTAGCGGTAGTAGTGGGGATGGTGGTAGTAGTAGTGGGGACGGTGGTAATGGTAATGGTAGTAGTGGGGATGGTGGTAGTGGTAGTGGTAGTAGTGGGGATGGTGAGTGGTAGTAGTGGGGACGGTGGTAGTGGTAGTGGTAGTAGTGGGGACGATGGTAGTGGTAGTGGTAGTAGTGGGGACGGTGGTAGTGGTAGTAGTGGGGATGGTGGTAGTGGTAGTAGTGGGGATGGTGGTAGTGGTAGTAGTGGGGACGGTGGTAGTGGTAGTAGTGGGGATGGTGGTAGTGGTAGTGGTAGTAGTGGGGACGGTGGCAGTGGTAGTGGTAGTGGTAGTAGTGGGGACGGTGGTAGTGGTAGTAGTGGGGATGGTGGTAGTGGTAGTAGTGGGGACGGTGGTAGTGGTAGTAGTGGGGACGGTGGTAGTGGTAGTAGTATGGATGGTGGTAGTGGTAGTGGTAGTAGTGGTAATGAGGGTTTTGGTAGCATGACGAGGTGTGCTTTAGACAAGACCCTGGGGAGCTGAGGCGCTATTCCTAGACACACACTCCCCACCCCTCACACGCCACCTATGCCCAGGTACACACACCATCGATGTACACAGGCCACCCATGTGCACGTCACGTGTGCGTACACCACCGATAAACACAGACTACCCATGTGCACACACACACGTTCACACGCCTTTCTCCCCAGCACATGCTACCCATGTGCACACGCCACTCGTATGCGCACGCCACCCATGCACACCACCCATGTACCTACACCTTACACAACTCACATGTCGACCATGTACACACGGTACTCAAGGATACACACCACCTATATGCACACACACCCATGTACACACACACACACACACACACACACACACACACACACACACACACACACACACACACACACACACACACACACACACACACACACACACACACACACACACACCATTCACACCTCACATGCCGCTGATGTGCACACACCTTACACACACACACATCACATCCAACCATGTACACACACCACTCAAGTATACACACTGCCAATGGACACACACATTACTAAAGTACACACACCACCCATGTACATATATCACTCCTGTACACACACCACCCATGTACACACACCACCCATGTACATACATCACTCTTGTACACACATCATCCGTGCACACACACCATCCATGTACACACACCACCCATGTCATACACCAGTCATGTACACACACCACCCATGTACACACACCACCCATGTACACACCACCCATGTAAACACACCACCCATGTACACACACCTTTCACGCGTCACATGCCACCCATGTATACATTCCCTGTATGAAGGGTCAGTGACCCACCACAGGCTCAAAGGCTTTCTTCATTCGATCTTGGCCGGGAAGGGGAAGGTTTAATTCAAAGGAGAAGGTCCGGTACTGCAGTGTACCTCATATGGACATACAGAAGTACAGTGACAGACGCATTGAAAGAGTAGAACCCATGTCCCTAACTTTACACATTCCACCTTCCCTGACACTCCACGCATGTACAGTCAGGGACAAAAGTTGGTCTGGTATTCCTCTGTGTCTGGTTCATATTTACAGCATGTCCATCGTTTTCTTTCCTCACATGTTATATAAAAGAGGATACCGATTTGTTGTTCGCGAAGGTACGTACCTCAATTGCTGTCAAATGCCTCTCTGCTTGTACAGCAATTTTTGTACACATTACCTCATCTAATTCTTTTCCCCGTATTGCTTGGTACGACTCGGGTAAAGGTCACAGAGTGCATCTGTTCGAATCCTTTAGTAGCTGCTGGAAGATTATTGTTACAGTGTCACCAGGGACGTGGCTGTTCACATGCCCTTCGATGCTGTATTGTAAAGCGTGATATGGTACTGGCTGTTACTGCATGTGTGTATAAAAAATAGTGGCAACAACAGCAGCAGCAGTAGTAGTGGTAGTAGTAGTAGTAGTAAACGGTTATTTGAAATCGTGGCAGCGTTTTTGGCAGTAAATGTACCAGCTGGGAAATGTGTGTTTGTTTGGTATCCTGTATATATATATATATATATATATATATATATATATATATATATATATATATATATATATATATATATATATATATTATATATATATATATATATATATATATATATATATATATATATATATATATATATATATATATATATGAAGCCTCTGTGGTATAGTGGTCAAATGTTCTTTTTCGTATACTGAAGAACGAGGGTTCGCGCCCTGCCTGGGTAATAAACTTTGGGAGCGTTCTTCAGGTCACGTACTGCACTGGCGGACACAAGGGGTTCTATGGTTGAACCAGTGTCGCAAAGTATAAAGTATGCTTGCACCCGGTCGGCTTGCGCGGGCCGATTACACTTTTGATCACAGACTACACACACATCCAAAGCCGCTCCAACATTACAGTTACACTTACAAGCACTTCTCACCCTACATACCATCTCTACCAGGCAGCCTAAGCCACTGGGTAGAGATACATTGGCTGTATTTTCCCCACTTAGGTCGGGATAGGCCGGTTCTGCAGTTGACACTCAAACGGCTGATGAGATTATATATATATATATATATATATATATATATATATATATATATATATATATATATATATATATATATATATATATATATATATATATTTAATATGCATTTCTCATTTTTTATTGTATTTGAACCCTTATTTCCTTCCATAACCTCTGTCCGACGTACAGTATGTATTCTGTTTTCAGTCCTTTATGTACGAAGTCACTAACTTGTCCAAACCATTGTGTTCTTGCCACCTACATAAGTATTCATTCACTGTAGGACAAAGGTTTGGTAGTGAAGAGATAAGGCAAGTTGCTTCTCTCGCTGTCTATTTTTACCCTTGTTGCCCCTCCTAATTACTAACCTGTGATATTGTTTATATTGCCAGCGTAATGTTGGTTTCCATTCCTGTCTTACCTGTACTTCCTGGTTATATTCCAGTAAACGCGCTCGTGTGCGCGTGCGCGTGCGTGCGTGCTTTTGTGTGTTTTGTGTGTGTGTTCAGATTAACTCAATTTTTTTTTTTTTTATCCAATTTTAACCAAACTGTTGTGGGTGAGTTGAAGGTCAGCCACTTAGTATACCTGTTATTCTTTAGAATAGGGGGAAGGTCATGGGTCACAGGGCTAGGTCAAAGTTTGACCTTCCAAAGTCTCCTTTCAAAGATTTCATAATTGGACCAAACGTAGGGGAAATATTGAAGGTAATGCGAGAATACGAATAAAGTAAATAATTATTGAAAACACCCTGTGAAAGGTCAAGGTCACAGGACAAGGTCAAATTTCGACCAGAGTGTGTGTGTGCTTGTTAACAAAATATCTCAGAGTGTTGATCTGATTTTCAAGAAACTTGATGGAAGGGATCAGGGTCAGTCATGAAGTTAATCAATTTTTTTTTTTTTCCCTAGAACAGTTCAAAAGTCCACGTCACAGGGCAAGATCTGCTTAAGCATTGTTTATCTTACGTAGACCAAACTTTGTGTATAGAGTGGGGCTCCGGCAAGAATGAAGTAATTCCATTTTGAGAACAGTCAAATGCCAGGGTCACAGGACAACATCAAATTTCGACCCTTGTGTGTTTGTTAATATAACTGAAACACTTTTGATCCGATTTTAACCAAGGTTGGAAGTGTTGAGGGTCAGCCAAGCCCTTTGTTGCAGTTTTTATCTGATTAGGCCAAATATTGTGGAAGGGCTGAGGATACGGCAAGAATAAAAGGATCTGATTTTGAAAATAATTAGTCAGAGGCCAAGGTCACAGAAAAAGGTCAAACTCCAAGATCACAAGATGTGGTTAATGAAGTATTTATGTGATTTCAACCAAATGTGGTGGAAGGGTTAAGTGCCAGGCAAGAACGAAGGGATTCAGTTTTGTAGACAATAATTCAAAGAGCAAGGTAAAAAGGTCGACCGGTGTGTTTGTTTGGAAACTAGACGACTTAAGGCAGTTTTGGTCTAACTGGGATCAGACTTGGTGGATGAGTACAGGACCACGTAACAGGTTGACCTATTGTTTTTGAGAACAATGGGCAAAAGGTCTGGGTCACTTGATTTGGCGAACTTAAACAGTTTTTATCTAGTGTAGACTAAACTTTGTGGAAGGAGTCAGGTTCAAACAAGAATAAAGAAATACTATTTCAGAAACAGTCAGTCAAATATCAGGGTCACATGGAAGTGTCAAAGGTCAAGTTAAAGTCAAACACTTAAGAAAAAAAAAAAATCTAATTTAGCCAAAGGGGATGTAAGAGGCAAAGGTTAGACAAGACTGGGATAATTGAATTTTGAGATTAATCTATTGAAGTCAAGGTTACAGGCGTAAGTTATATATTCGGTCGTTAGTCCAGTTGACAGGCGCTGGCAATGCACTCGATGTGTGCTGCTACTGATGTGTTCTTATACCCATGCTCTCAAAGCAAGAACAGGTGTTATGTTTTACCCGACGTGTGCGTGTGCGTGTGTGTTAGTGGAAGGGTTGAGGGATAACCAAAGGATTGGGCTATTGTTTTGGAGAACACTACTGTAGGTCTTAGGTCAAGGTCACAGGGCTAGGTCAAAGTTTCAACCAGGTAGGTCCGTTTCAAGAGTGTTTATGTCATTAGCACCAGACTTTATGGAAGGGTTGTTTGTAAAACGAGAGCGAACGGATTCAGTTTTCGGAATAATGTCAAAGGTGAGAGTCACGGTGTTGAATCCGTGTGTGTGTGAGTGAACAGTTTTGTCCTGATTTGGACCAAACTTGGAAGAACTGGTGAGGATCGGCCATTAGGTTATGAGAACAATATATCAAAGGCCAAGGTCATATGGGAAGGTCAGCTTAAAGTTTTAGTTGATTTAGACCAAGAGACTGTTTAGGTCAGTGCAAGGATAAGGGAAGTGATTTGAGGACAATCAAAGGTCAAAAGCCCAGGTCACAGGATAAATTCAACCCAGAAAGATTTGATTTGGACCATACACAGCGGAAGTGTCAAGAGTCAGACAAGAATGAAGTTATTTGATTCTGATAATTGGTGGTCGAAGGTCAAAGTCGCAGTGAAAAATCAAATGTTCAACCGTACGACCAAATGGTAGGAGCGGGTGTTGCACTGAGTGCTTCATCTTGTCATTCTTGTAATCATAAGCCTAGTTAATTCAGCACACGGGAGGAGGTGTGTTAATGAAGGGGTTTGGCAGTTGTTTTCAAGTTTATATTCTTTAAACGTCTTGATAATGGTGATTTTTTAAAAAGTAAATTTTTTTCTTTAACCGGTTAATTTTGTTCACATAAGGACAGATATATAGTTGTGAAGAGCCTAATAAAATTTATATTTAACTCTTCCATTTTGAAGTGTCTCAAGGTGAACAAACTCTCCAGTAACAGGGAGAACATCGGCTTAATTAGTAATGCAAACATGCAAACATGAACAGCATCACTGTAAGGACGTCCTGTTTTATTCCTCGTACCTCCAGACGAGTTTATTCAGTTAGGGGAGACCTCCAGCAGTCAAGGACTTAAGCAGATATTTATCAGCCACTGTGTACGAGTATTTTAATCTCTCTCGCAGTCAATTTTTACCTTAGTTACTCCTCGTAATGAGATCGGGATGGCAGTTTCCTGAGTTACTACAATTTGTATCGACAAGTGTAAAGTGGATTTCCTTCCCTGTTGTACCCGTACCTCGTGCTTCTTACCGCACCACTGTGATGGCGCATGTTTTGATTACATACTTGCTACCTCCAGTCGACTGTATTCAGCTATGGGCAGAGCTGTGATATGAAGAGATAATAAACTATTCATTAATCCCTTCTGTACGATGTACTTCTTTACCCTTGCTATCATCATGCAACTGATACACCTCAAGGGGAGTAGTCTAGTGGGGAAGTTGTCAGGCAGTTATGTATCTCCCTGTTGCTTACTACTTTTACCTTTGTTGGCGTGTTTTACGCGCGCGCACACACACACACACACACACACACACACACACACACACACACACACACACACATATATATATATATATATATATATATATATATATATATATATATATATTATATATATATATATATATATATATATATATATATATATATATATATATATATATATATAATTACGAGGTTTCCCTCGCAAATTGTACTTAAAGGTCTTCATTTATGCTTGTTACCTCCTGTCCATAATTATATTGTTCTTGGAGAATTGTGACAGCAAAGGGATTAGACAGTCATCAAATCTCCCACCGTTTATTTTACCCTAGTTTTGCCTTCCTAATTAACTCGTACGGCAGTTTACTCCAAGTGGGTTACTATTATGTGTACTGGCTGGCGAAATGTGGGTTTCTCTTCTTGTTTTATCAGCACTTCTTGGATCTGGTCGCTTAAGTACAGTGACGTCCTTATTTGTGTTTTATTCTTGTTACCTCCTGACGAATTGTTTCAGCACGGAGGACGGTTCTGTTGGTGATGGTGTTAGACAGCTTGTTGTCTTCCACTTCACACTCTGTTAACATCTTCAACACGGCGACGTCATTTGATCAGGTTAATCTTTCCAATACCATTTCATTTTACTCAGTGAAAGCCTTAGTACTGAAGATTATATTCAGTCCAGCAATTTTTAGACAATATATCGAATACGGTATATGCTGAAAGAAAGTATCTGGAAGTGGCATGAATATATTAAGAAAGACGGCGCCATACTGAGTGGCTTAATTGCCTCACTGCAATATTTGTTTTTTCCTTGTATTGTATGTTTCGTACAGAAGAGTTCTTTCAGCTTAGGGGAGACATCTAGTAGGCATTTACTTGTCTCCCAGACTGGTTTTTGTTATTCCTTCCACACTGTTATGTGTTTTGTGTTGTTCTATCTGCCTCCAGACAATTGTATTTGGTTTAGGAAAGACTTTTGAAAATAAAGGGGTTATTAGTGTTCATTCGTCTTTTTCCTATCAGGGACTCTACAAAGTTGAATCAGATTGCCTGGTAGTTGCAAGGATAAACAAGGAGGAATCAGAGTGTGCAACACCTGCGCCTGAACATTTGACCTTGGCGCTGGGACCCTGACCATCGACTAATTGCTCGCAGAATCAAATTACTTCATTCTTGTATCACTCTTAACACAAAGTTTAGCCTAAGTACGGTAAAAACTAAGTTGACTTTGCCATGTGACATTGACCTCTGACCTATTTTTTTCAAACACAATAGGTCCACCTGTTTGTTGATCCTCAACATTTCTACCAAGTTGGGCCCAAATAAGATCAAAACTGTTGTAATTATTTGTTCACAAACAGAAACACAGATAGAACTCTGACCTTGCCCTGTGACCTTGACCTTTGACTGATTGACGTCAAAATCGAATCCTTGGTTTTTCCTTGCCCTTAATACTTTCAACAAGTTTGGTGGCAGTCAGACAAAAACACTTTAGATTTACCTTGTTAGGCCAAAATTTCACCTCTATGTGACCTTGACGTTTGACCTGTTGTTCTGAAAAAACAATTGGTCACCTTCTTAGCGGACCATCATGACTTTGAACATGTTTGGTTAAATTCTTATAAAAAATGTTGCTTTATATGCCTACAGACACCTGGTTTCTCTCTGTGAGCGCAGGCGTAATAAAGTCCAACTTAAGGAATTCAGTGGTTATTATTCACTTCATTACGATTATATATTATTTGCTTTATTACTGTTATCTCCAGACGATTTGATTCACCCTAGCAGAATCTTTTTGTTGCACCCACAGGGGCAGCCAATTCAGTTTTGTCCGCAACTGTGTTAGTCACTCACTGAGTCACCTTACCTTTTTGAAAGATTAAATCTTTGCAAGTTGCAATCATATAGTTTTATGAGCATCTTTCTTTTGCATTCATTGATTTTTGCCGCACCCTACAGAGGCGTGTGTGAAGTGAGTCTGGGCTGCGTGATGTGCATCTGGTGTGAGTCTGAGTTGCGTGTGGTGTGCATCTGGTGTGAGTGAGCTGCGTGTGGAGTTTAGCTGGTATAAGTCTGAGCTGCGTGTAGTGTGCATCTGGTGTTAGTCTGAGGAACGTGTGGTGTGCATCTGGTGTGTCTGAGAAGCGTGTCCTTTTGGGATGTTTTCGGGTGGTGGATACGGTGGAGTGGGTGCGGCTGTTAGTGGTGTCCTTTGTATTGTTGGACCTGGAGGGATTTTTAAGGCTGAATGAAACGTCTGCAGTAGCGGGGTTGAAGGAAGTATAACTAATACATAGTGGACCTGCTCATGCAACTAGCAGGGGTCCCGCAATTATGCCCGCAATTTCCTGGATGGGGGTGTGGGAGCTACTGTACTTGAAAAATTTTGTCAGCACTGGGAGGGAACTAAGAGCATACAAGTGCGTTTTTTGTTGCATATTGTATCCCATAATGCTGTGAGAAAGGTCTGGCCAAAAATAGTTGGGAGAAAAAAGAAATGGGTAAGTCTCCGTAAATAAATTTTTGCTTACATGCAATCTTGATTACCTGTATTATTATATACACTTATTGAAGTATGGACACAGGACAGTACGAGCTAAAGGTTAAATCCTGTATACTACTACTACAGTAGGTATAAACAACACACACACACACCCACACACACACACACACACACACACACACACCTGCACATCTATAAAAACACACCATTTCGCGGTTAAAATGGCGTTCCTATCCTAAATTTTATATTAGCAGAGTTTCAAAAAACACTGCAAGAAAAAATACGAAATTATAAACTTTGGGAACTTTAAACCGTTTTAGTAGCCTACCCTGACCATTTTTACCCTCATATTCATGCCCCCTGCAGAAGGTTATAGGCCACTCAGCCAGAGGGAGAGGTTAGTCATTAGTTGAATCATCTGGTGGTAGTCAGTGTACAGCATAAGGATAGGAATAGTTCAGATGGGGATATGCTGAACTAGCATGTATTGAGGTAGAGTATAATACAGCTAGTCCGGGGCTTGTCGTGTAAGTAAATAATGTAGTCAGGATAAAGTATGGTACAAACGGGTATGGAAGGACTGTTTAGATTAGGTAAACCTCTTAGGTTTAGGAAGGTAAGAATAATCCCTCTTGCACAGCCTTCGTTCTTGAAATTAAGTGAAGTGACATTGTGGTAGTAAGACTGGGGAAAAAAAAAAAAAAAAAAAAAAAAAAAAAAAAAAAAAAAAAAAAAAGGCGTCGTCGTGGCGACTTAGTTAGTATGGCCTCGTGGCGCAACGGATAACGCGTCTGGCTACGGATCAGAAGATTCCAGGTTCGAATCCTGGCGAGGTCGTTTAGATATTTTTGTTGCTGTGAGAACATACTGAAAGGAGAGGCGTGACCTTCAGTGGACTAACACAGGTTGAAGATAATGGTTGGCAGGGGGGGGGGGAACTATGGCATTTTGAGGTGGGGATTCATCATGATGGTACAATAGTTTCCTTCCAGTTTCCAGCCATTCTGTTAACCCCTTCAGCGCGATGACTCAGATATATTTAATTCCTTCACCTTATGGACGATTTTATTATACATAGTAGAATACCTGAGTAGTGAATGGGTTAGTGATGGCTTTGTCAAATGACTCTCGTTCGGAATGCCTTTTCTCAGCTGAATAAAATAATCTATTATTAGCGAAAGAATAGGCGTCATCGTAGTCGTCAAACTGTCCACTGCGATGACGATTTCTTAGTATCATTCTGGCTGTGTACAAACTGGTCTGTGCAGTGTGGGGAAGGCTCTCATAATAACTCCACGAATTCTGATCCGGTTTTTCGTTGGCTTATTCTGCTGTTTCCTGAAGATCATCGTACTGGAGAGGTGAGTTACTTTTCATTAACCCTTTTAATAGTACAGATCTTATACTAAGTTAATTATAATCCTTGGAAGTACGGTAGCAAGAACAGGTTAAAGTGAACGAAACCACCAGATTGAAGAGTTTAAAAGCACTGAACTGTTCTGCACTAGAGGCTCAGTAAACTCTTCGTGGGGTTGCAAGCATAAGGTTAAAAAATAAGAGACATCATCTTAAAACAGAGCTCGCAAAAATGTCAGAATCCACAATTTCTGAGAACCATTTGTGAAACCCTTAGTGCCATACAGTCCTCCTGGGCTTGGTGCTAGTCCTTGTTAATTATTATTATTATTATTTGTGAAATCCAAGATTAGGGTGACGTGTGTGTGGCTTTTCACTCTGTCATCTGATTTCGCTCTGCAATTTGGCATGCAGACTCACCACCTGTAATATTCACTACTGTGCCTTTTTATGATAATTGAAAGCGTGTTTGACTTTTCTTCTTTGTTGCTAAATGTAGTCTGTAACGTGGCATGCAGGCTAAACACATTCAATGCTCACAACAGCTTTAAAGTGAGGGTAAAACGTATAAGGTGTTTCTCCCTCGCAAATGATTTCAGTTGTTCCATAAATCATCGTCAGATACTGTAAGGCTTGCATACACTTTTACCGTTGTTAACCCCTTCAGTACGATGAGAAATTTTTCTTCTATACCTGCCACCACCAGACAGTTTCATTCAGCTTAGAGGAGACTGTAAAGGTGAGGGATTAGAAACAATCGCAACAAAAAGGTCAACATCTCAAACATACACTGTGTTATCTGACTTTTTGGTGTTCTTTGGCTGGGATATGAATTTAGGCACAATGTTTCAGTTCAATCGTGTCATTTATCCATAAGCCAAACGAGTATGATTAACTGGCTTAGCGACTGACACAATTTATCATTAGGTTACATAAAATATTACAATTGCGTCAGTGAGTCTGGAGTGACTTCGCTGTGGATGTTGTTTAACTTCGTGAATGGACTCGTGAATCACAAAAGCCTGAATTAATGAGTGAATGAAGGTTTAGGCTGCCTTCTGATGCCTGATACTACACATATTTATTTATTTATTTATTTTTTATGGAGGCGAAGTTGCACGTGACAGGTTGGTGATGACTGGCAACGTGTCCAAATAACATCATTGTATTTCAAGTAATTTCCAGGTTTCAGTTCACGTCACCAGTAATTATTTGAAATACAGCGGTGTTATTCAGACGTGTTGCATTCAGCCAAACGTCATCAACCTGTCAAGTACATTTTCGCCTTGGGGAGAAGAAAAAAAAGAGTGTTATTCGTATTATTCGTATTATTTTCTAGATTCACAGTCATCCTCATCATCACCTTCTTCCCTTTCAACTTCATCATCATTTTCCTCCTCCTCTCTCTCTCTCTCTCTCTCTCACACACACACACACACACACACACACACACACACACACACACACACACACACACACACACACACACACACACACACACACACACACACACACACACACACACGCAACGTTGAAACTAGTGAGGCATTCACGGAAAGAACGAACTCAGACTTTAATGTCAAGGTCTAGTGAGCTAAATTTGGCCAAGCGTGATACAGGTGGTGTGTGTGTGTGTGTGTATGTGTGTGTGTGTGTGTGTGTGTGTGAGAGAGAGAGAGAGAGAGAGAGAGAGAGAGAGAGAGAGAGAGAGAGTGGGATATAGGGAAAAGCAAGTCATAGAGAAAGAGTGAAGGAGCGAATGGAAGAGGAAAAATGGGTGTAGTTAAGCTTTAAGAAGGAGGTGGAAATGAACGTGATGTGGATAATAAATAGCTAAGGTACAGGTGCTAGGGAAGTAATATGCCGAGTTAATGACTGGCAACATACAGAATGGTCTCTACAAGAAAGAATGACAGAAACACACACACACACACACACACACACACACACACACACACACACACACACACACACACACACACACACACACACACACACACAGCTCAGCGAAGTTACGTTGCCCCATGAACACTTTAGAAGGCCCAGGTATAGAATGGAGGAAGGTACCTATTTTAGTAAGCAAAGAAACAAGTGTACCGACTATGAAGTGAAGTGGTGTGGGAAGATAAGGAATGGCACCCAATTTGGCATCCAATTTGACAAGTGTTTAGAAGAAAAAGGAAAAAAATGTCGACGAAATGAAATATAAATCGGTAAAGAAGAGGTGCTAGGGAGTGTGTAGAATAAATCACTCAGAAAGAGGTGTTAAGGAGTGCACAAAATAAATCACTTAATAGGAGGTGCTAGGGAGCGTGCATAATTAATCGCAAAGGAAAAGATTCTAGGGATCTGCCATTTATTCAGCCTAGCGTCAGAAGCTTTTGTTGAGCTGAGAGAAATCCAAGCACTGTGGCGGTGATTGGTGCTCGTGTAGCGAAGTCAGGGGCAAGATGGACTTAGTGTTATGTGGGTAATTGACGGTGGTGCTCAGACAAACGTAGGGCAGTCACGGAACGGAGAGAAGCAGGAAACTGGCAGCATAAAGCATGATGATTGTACCCTCTGATTCACTCGGCACCTACAAATATACGTAAATTTACACAAGCACGTTCATGCATGCTATATCGATTGTAGTATGTTATCAAGTTTACCCACACTCATATACTGTATACATACAAACACACACACACGCGCACATACATACCGTGTCGATTACCTTCTCCCATACAGTATATGCGCAAATACATAATATGCGTGCACTTATATACCTTATCGATTATAAACGCAAGTTAACCCAAACATACATCACGCTCGCTTAAGCACATACACACGACAAACATACGTACCGTACATCTACTTCTTTTACTAGGTTTGTGGTTTTCCGGGTGTTTAAACGCTAGAAACCGACCGTGTGAGGTTTCAGTGTTTGCAGTTGCTGAAGAATGTGGAGATCTATGAAAGGATTAAAACGCCCAGTTTTACAGCTGTCTGGATGAATATGTCCAGTATTGAAAAATGTTATTATGAGGCTCATTCTCTACCAGCGCAACTTGAACACACTTTATCTCTTGTGAACTAGTTGCATCGGAAATGTATCCTGACAATACACATAGTGTCAGTATTTTGATATATCTATCCATTTGAACAATTAACAGTACTGTTAAACAAGACTTACTGATGCTGTTTGTTCTGAAACATATAGTTTTTGTACCATTGTAATTAGGTATTTCGTTGTCCTGCGTAAAAATGTTAGCATTGGTATGTGAAGCTATGTGCTCATCCAGTTTTAGTACTGTGTATTCTGAAATACTAGGTAAACCCTTCTAAAACTGATACAGACCGTGTGGTGTTTTATTGCTGAGTGGAAATGATCGCGTGTACGAGAGCCCTTTGCTTAAATTCTTGGTGTGTGTTCCTGGAAGCGTGACGTACATCATGGACATGGCGTGACCTTCTTAAGTCCACTAGTGCCTCATTACACACCTATTTTCTCTTTCTCGTTAATGGAGGTCGTTTTTAACTTTCACCATGTCACTCATATCCTTCCCTGTCACCCTTACCCTGTCGCCCACTCGTCCTCACACTGGCACCCTCACCTCCCTACTTCCCTCACCCTGGTTTGTGGTAGGAGTAATTAAAACACTGATTCAACCTAGGTGTCGGGTTTACGTTAGCGAGGTTCAGATCATTTAAGCCCAGACAGTGTTTAGCTCCTTTCACCTCTTGGACTCAAGCCCCAGCAAGTCAACGCGTGGCCACGGAAGTCACCGAAGCTCCTAAAGTGGAGTAAAGTAGAAATATCGACACAGTAGCCAGCAGGTTAAATATAGAAGCCTCAATTTGGGGTGGCTCATTTGGGGTTGAGATTACAGCGCAGGTGGGTGACTTTGAAAGTGGAGAGCCGTATTCTCGTTGGCACTGAAAGGCTTCGTAGCACTTCCTTGTAGGTGATTTATTTGCGTACTGCGGCTTAATATTATCCTGCATGTTATTTATTCCTTTCTAATATGGACATAGATTGCATCGGTGACACGAGAATATATGAAGGTGCAGTAGGCCGAATAAGTCACTGAAATAAAAGTATAATGAATGCTCCAAGCCATCGTGAATACAGTGGCTGTAGCAGTTCCTTCCTGCTGGGCCCGGTGCCGTGATGTATGCCATGAACTTCATTGTTTTTTACAACTTTCCATATTCACAAGCCCTCTCAGGCCCTTCAGTCAGCTACACCTCTCGTTTACACCTTTCTTATTTTATTCTTTGCTACTTTCACTTCCGTACTGAACTAAGACAGAAATTTTGAACCGAAAGAATTAATTTCTTTTACCTCAAGGCGATTTTTAATATTTAGGAAAAACCTCTCGTCCCAGCCAGTAACAAATACTATATCTGACACTTCCATTTCGAAACTCTGTGAATAGAATCGTCAGCACACATTAAGAATACCGTAAAAAGGGCGTCTTCTGACCTAAGGGGTGAAACTCTGTGCCAGATTGCTTGTTTTATGCTTCATTCCTCACTCATACAGATATCAGATACAATCGTACTGGAATGAATATTGTAGTCAGCAATACAGCAAGCAAATGAGTGATGTTAATAATTCACTGCTGTGTAGAGATATTTGTCCAGCAATGTTATGATTAACCCCTTGAACACGATGCCGCACTTTTGTAGTCTTGGTATTTCTTGATTACAGTAGAGCCCCTGTTGGTAAAAGGGGTGTTGAAAACTGTGTGCAATCTCCTCATTTCCTGTAGTCTATCTTAAGAATGATAAAAACGTCTGGGAATAGGAAGATTTAAATGGAAGTAACGTTCTCTTGCGTAGGGGTGAACAACCATATGCATCAAAGCACAAGAGAGAAGGGAAGCCCCTAATGTGTGATGGTCATTTAAAGAACGCCTGTGATTATTGGATGTGACCAGCCTGCATCCAGCATCACAGAGCCCAGTCAGTAATGATAGAGAAGTCAGGGATCTTCTGTATTCATCTCGTGCTGTAGAAATTATCGTGAAATATTTAGGGGCTCGTCTTCCCCTCGACGAAACTTTTAAGCATACCGACGAAGAACCTTCTTGAATACTTGCCTTGGCTACTATGTTCTCAGGATGGTATTTTTAGCCCTTGTTTGCATTATTACAGGCCAGAGCGTATGGCAGAGTGAAGGAAGGAAGGAGTGGGCTATAAACACACCACCTCTTTTTGCACTGGGTAGACACACGCAAAGATTTTGTAATGAGAGAGAGAGAGAGAGAGAGAGAGAGAGAGAGAGAGAGAGAGAGAGAGAGAGAGAGAGAGAGAGAGAGAGAATAAAGCTGCTTCTTCATTAGCGAGAGAGTAGTATTGTAAAGATGAATGTTCTCTTCTCATACCTCACCCACCCGCAGCTGGGGAACGACTACTCCCCTCCTCCAGAAAAAAAAAAAAAAATGCAGCTTACTCAAAACAAAAAGGACGACCAAGAAAATTTTACAGAACAGAAATACACATTCAGTCTACCGTTAAATTAGGCCTAGCAAAACACTGTCTCTTCTAGATTTGATCTGAACTGCTTTACCGAGGAACTGTCAGCTGCCCCTGTTGGTGGTCGATTCTAGGTATTGCAGATTTAGTACGCGTAGAAATTGCCTCGTGTATCATGGTAGAAACGCTTCATGTCAAGCTCCCATCCATTGGATCTTGTTGAGTTGATAGTAAAACTAAATGTGTGCTGGTAATCAGTGTTTTCACATCCATGAAGGATTTTGAAAACTTCAGTTAACTGTGTGTTCAAACGTCTAATCTCGAAGGAAGAGCGTCCTAGTGCCTGCATCTTTCTCTGGTGTCCCATGTGCCTGATGGGTGGAGTCAGTTTAGCAGTTTGTGTCTGGACTCTCTCAAACCTTGCATCATCCTCTTTAGAGTTGATGTCCAGATTTGCACACTATATTCCAGGTGCGGTTGTAAAAGAGAATTATAGAGAGAGAACTGTTTCCTCGTTTGTGTACCTAAGCTGACTCACAACATGCCTTAGAAGCCCATGTGCTTATTTCTCTGCGTCAGTGTGCCAAAGTCTTTCCCCAAGTCGGCATTCTTGATTGTGTCCCCTAACAAAGAGTAGTTGTTTCTTGGATCTGCATGACCAGGATGCATCACCCTGCACTTGTCCAGGTTGAATGGAATATGTCACTGTTCAAACCACTCCCCTGTCTTAACCAATTCCCTACATAGGTTTTCCGTTTTCTTGAAAGACGAGGGAAGCATTGTGTATTGTGTTGTTCGTCAGCTTTGGTATTCGCCTGACGATGTTTACGTCTAATGTAAATGATAACTAATAAAGGATACTAGAATCAACCCCTGTGGCACTCCACTAACTGCTACTCTCTGGCACCACTCGATCAGCAAATTCTCAGCCCATCCACCTAATTCCCAGATCACAGGTTTTTAGTGTCAGCCTTCCATGAGGTACTTTATCAACCACGTACTGGATGTTTAAATAATGTTAATTGCCCTTCAACGTTCATATTCAGAGAGCAAACAATGGAAGAAATCAGTCAGACTGCCCTAAAACGAACGATGGCGCCTAAAAAAGCCATCTCTGTCTGTCTGTCTGTCTCTCTCTCTCTCTCTCTCTCTCCCCAGCAATGCCCTGTACCATTACAGTCTATATTCGTACCTCACCGTCGTTCCCAGACTCTGCCTTTCTGCGCCTTCTCTACCCACTCCCCATTTCGCCATTCCCCACGTCTCTTCCTAATTGTGGGAAAAAAGTGTTATAGGTGACCGAGGAATCAAGGTAGAGAAAAGATGCTGGGAAAGGAGTTGTCTTGATATGGATGTTGAGCAGTAGGGAATGGTCATTACATCAGAGAAGAGGTTAACTGCAGTAGGATCCATGCTAAGCTGCATCATTAAAAGCGTATGAATATACTAATGATTATGATAAGGATATCAAAATGTAAAGAAACAAAGCTTGTTGACAAATTCGGACACTTTTGTTATTTGGCACCTTTTCAGGTATACGCTGAGAAAAAAAATGCCTTTTTTTTTTTTTTTTTTCTTTTAAGGAACTACCGAGCATCGACAGATCTGCCAATTGCAGCATCCTGTTGCCTTACGTTTGAAGTTGAGAGGATTAGGACATAAAAGAGCATAACAACAGCAGATCAGTGGACCCACACTAGGCAGCTCCTGAAAGGGTGACTAGACTGCGAGAATAACACAGGAATAGCAGAGGAAGAAAGGTGTGGGAGAGGAGAAGAGAGGAGAGGGTAATGAAGATGTGTGTGTGTGTGTGTGTGTGTGTGTGTGTGTGTGTGTGTGTGTGTGTGTGTGTGTGTGTGTGTGTGTGTGTGTGTGTGTGTGTGTGTGTGTGTGTGTGTGTGTGTGTGTGTGTGTGTGTGTGTGTGTGTGTGTGTGTGTGTGTGTGTGTGTGTGTGTGTGTGTGTGTGTGTGTGTGTGTGTGTGTGTGTGTGTGTGTGTGTGTGTGTGTGTGTGTGTGTGTGTGTGTGTGTGTGTGTGTGTGTGTGTGTGTGTGTGTGTGTGTGTGTGTGTGTGTGTGTGTGTGTGTGTGTGTGTGTGTGTGTGTGTGTGTGTGTGTGTGTGTGTGTGTGTGTGTGTGTGTGTGTGTGTGTGTGTGTGTGTGTGTGTGTGTGTGTGTGTGTGTGTGTGTGTGTGTGTGTGTGTGTGTGTGTGTGTGTGTGTGTGTGTGTGTGTGTGTGTGTGTGTGTGTGTGTGTGTGTGTGTGTGTGTGTGTGTGTGTGTGTGTGTGTGTGTGTGTGTGTGTGTGTGTGTGTGTGTGTGTGTGTGTGTGTGTGTGTGTGTGTGTGTGTGTGTGTGTGTGTGTGTGTGTGTGTGTGTGTGTGTGTGTGTGTGTGTGTGTGTGTGTGTGTGTGTGTGTGTGTGTGTGTGTGTGTGTGAGAGAGAGAGAGAGAGAGAGAGAGAGAGAGAGAGATATATCCACCTCTAAATGCATCACCTGGGTTTGGCCTCGGAGCTGTTACCAGGCCTTTACAGTTTTCACCTGGTTTTGAGATCAAGGTCAAGGCCAGGGCCAGTTTTCGAGGCCGAGACCGAGGCCACGAGTTACAGGCCAGACCTCACTCCCATGTCTGATACACGTTGTCTTGTTCGTAGTCCCATAAAAAATAAAATTCATAGGCGTGATATCAGGGGAACGTGGGCATCATGGAATGAGGCCACCTCAACCGATCCAGCAGGAGCACAACTGGCGTTTGTTGTGAGGGAATTGAAAATGGTGACGGGTGAAGGGGCTGACGATAGCTTTATACTGATACGTACTTCTGTGGTACTTAAACCCTTGAATCCGGTGACTTAGTGTTTTGCAGTTGCTCTTCGTATATGATTTTGTTGATCTTTGGTTAAACTTCTAAAAGTTGTTCCTGTTGCTTAGCCCTGGTCTGTCTGGCAGTGCAGACCTCTCTACCACAGGCAAACAACTGCTTCTGTGGGGCCGTCCTACAGGCTAATTACAGTATCGTGTTGGGTTCCGGCGCCCCTTTGTGGTAAACAGCGTCTCATTAGTGTCTCAGTAAGGTGAAGTACAGTACATATATCGCGTTGGAATCAGACGCCCCCATGTGGTAGACAGCGTTTCACAAGGTTCAGAGCAGGGTTCTTTTGACGGCGAAGAAAGGCAGTATGAAGAGGTGGGGCATTTGCTCTACACAAGGTACACTGTTGCCACGTGTAGGCTTTTTGTTGGCGCTTCTTAGAGTGAAGAAATGAAGGCTGTGTCTAGGCCCTCACGTCGAAAACGCTGTTCGGGACTGAATATAAGTACAAATGACGTTCATGGAGCCGAGAGGTTAAGATAAATAAAATCGTCTGGCGTTTGGAGTGAAATATAAAAAGACATCCTGGTAGTGAATGGGCTGGTGACAGATCAAAATATAGCGACACTTGTTTGTATGGTACTAACCCGCTCCTAATGTCAGTTTGGCCAAGGTCGACCCACAGAGAAGGTCAAGAGCAAAAGTACAGACAAGAACAAAAGTTAGTCTATTATTCTACAGCCTGTACCGCACACTTAAGGCATGTCAGTCAGTTTTATCCCTGACACATCATGTTGAGGAGAATCATCTATGGGCAGCCAAACATAACCTTTTCTCAGCTTAGAAATATTGGACAGAAGAGGAAAGCAACAAGTAGAAGAGGCTAAATGCTAAGTGAAATTTTGTTCCCGACTGTACACCTCATTGCTGGGGGGAGGGTAGTGTTGTGGTGGCTACAGAGGGTTCTTGGCACTTGTTCCTTAGCGATATATTTTACATGTCTGGTATTGCCACCACCTCCGCCACCCGGGCTGGTGTATGAATGAGACATTGAAAGCAAACCAGAAGCCTCCCCACACACCCACACCCACATACCACCACACCCTCCACCTGATGCAGACAGGAAAAAATGGTAATGATGACGATGATGATGATGATGATGATGATAATAATCATGATCAAGATCATAAGTAGGAAAAGTAAAATGATGATGATGATGATGGGTAGGATGAGGATGAGGATGAGGATGAAGATGGAGGTGGTGACAAGTAAGATAGGGGAAGAGGCATGTGATTTAAACAGACAGGTGGAGAGGACCCCAAGCAAGGCATGATTAATGGCATAGAAAGCGATGGCAGGGGCTGGTGGGTGAGGACATAAATCGTCAGGGCGAGGATGAAGGTTAAGGACGAGGTGAGGTGAGAATAGGCAAAGTTTTGGGCAAGAAAGGGGTAGGTGAGAACGTAATTTATCTGAGGGAGGATAACTGTACAGGACGATATGAGGTGAGATGAGGGTAAGTGAGGGGCAGTTTAGGGCAAGACAGGTTATGTAGAATACTAAGATGGGTCATCGATATTCATTACGAGTAAGACTAGGAGAAGAAGAAATGAGAAGTATTGGAAAAATGATTTTAACGGAGATGGTGAAAGAGGCGAGAATGAACAAAAAAGGAAAAGGTAAAATAGCATGAAGGGAACCGGTTGGGCACAAGAGAGAGATTCAGATGGAGAGATGGTGTTGAGAATTGGATATGAGGTATAAGGAAGGAGGGCATGGCAGGCGGGAGAGGCTGGAGGAGATGCACAACCCGGACGGAGAATAAGGCTGTGTAGAAGGCGGTCATGTGACTTTGATCCAGGCCAGTGAGAACAGATGTTAAGTGGGTAAACTGTAGGTTGGAGAGAGAATTTTAGGTGAAGAAAGAATAGGCTACTGGTGATCTGAGTAGTAAGACTCGGCTTAGTGATGGCGAGGAAGTGACCGAAACAAGCTGGTAAAGGAGGGTGTGAACAGGTAGGCTAGACGCACGTAAACTAGGGAAACATAGTAACAACATAAAATTGGAGGTTAACAGCAGTAGACTTTTTTGGCATATGTGAAGCAGTTGTCGTCACCGGAGTTAATTGTGTGACTCTAACTGCACAAAAGGGAAAATTATAGCAATGCAGTGGTCTACCCTTTCCCTTTTCCCACCAAGCCTTCCAGCTGGAGCCAACAGGAGAAATAAATAACAAGGATGGTTTGTAGGGTAGATATGGAAGTCCTGTATAACGGAGTGTAGGTGTAAACACAAATGAGCTGTTAGTTAGATCGGGGCTGGTTATGTGAGTAGGCTAAAACAGTGGCTACATGTGCAGAAAAGGCGATAAGTAGGCTAGGACAAGTTAGTGTGACTGGAAAGATGCCAAGACAATAGATACAATCGGAGAAAGGATGAAGCAGGATTGATGAGTGTGTTAAAAAAGTGGATACGGTTGCAAAAAGTAGTGATAAATAGTTTAGGAAAGGGTTGGGTGGATGAGAGAGTGTTTGAACAGCGGGTACAAGTGCAGAAAGGACGAGGAATAGGCTAGGACTGGGCAGATTTGGTGAGTATTTGGACAGTGGGTGGAGGTGTAGAAAAAATAAGAAAATAGGTTAGGACAGGGCTGGTTATGGCAGAATTAGGATAATGAGTACAGGTGCAGAAAGGGTGAGTAACAAGTAAAGAGAGGTCAGGTTATGTTAGTGTTAGGACAGTGGGCAGAGGTGCAGGAAGGGTTAGGAACGGTTTAGGACAAGTTGAGGTAGGTGAAGTAAGATAATAATAAATAGGAATCATGTGTGAAGAAGAATGGTCGGTTCAGAAGCAGCAAGGGTAACATTACTAAGTTTATCTGTGTTCTTTATTTACCATTCAGTACAAGTCTCAACACTCCTGGGAACGTTATCACTGGTGACCAAAATATCTGTGTCTGCCAGTGCCAATCTGACCCTCAGCAGCGCCACACCCCATCCTCCCTTCACTCTGGCACTCCGACCCTCCCTATACACCGTAGTACCTTCACTCCCACTCTCCCTCCCTCCCTCCCTCCCTTGCCACTTTCAACTCTACCACCCCTGCCACTTTTACTCTCTCCTCTCCCTCACCCCGGCGCCTTACCTCTTCTCTCCCTTACCCTTGGGCCTCATCCCTCCTCTCCCTCACCCTGGATCTTTCACTCCCTCTCTCACTCTGGCGCCCCCACCCCTCCCTCACCTTATCACCCTCACCCTCTTCCTCGCTTATGCACTCACACCCTAGCACCCTCCTCCAGCTTTTATCCGCTACTCCCGCTCCCCTTCCCCATACGCCTCCTTTCCCACACCCAGGCACACTTTCCCACAGTCACTCCTTCACTCTTTCCTCCCTTAATTCCCAGTATTCCCCTTCATCAGTGGCACATTCCCTACAGTCACTCATCAGCTTTTCCCCCCTCACCCCCTACCCTCACTGTCCTCTACTTTCAGTCCCATTCCCCCATCCTCCCTTGGACTCAGTTAGACCTTTCCCACCCTCACTCTCCTACTTTCCTCTTCCATCCCTCCCCTACCGCCTCACTCACCTATGTTCATCCATTCCTCTCAACCGTTGGGAACCGGCGGTGTGATGGTTAGCATAATTATACAGCCTGGAACCAG
This sequence comes from Coenobita brevimanus, assembly GCF_032717465.1. Taxonomy (NCBI): domain Eukaryota; kingdom Metazoa; phylum Arthropoda; class Malacostraca; order Decapoda; family Coenobitidae; genus Coenobita; species Coenobita brevimanus. Next base: position 41,401,912 of record NC_136966.1, read on the forward strand.
AAAAACGCGGGTTTGATTCTCGGACCGACCAGACTTGGATAAAGTTTGTTTCCTTCTTGTCCCTGTTCGCCCACCAGTACAGTACAATTGCGGACCTGTAGGTAAATTCGACCTTTGCGTGTCGTATTCTTAGCAAAAAGATTGTCAGTTTTCATGACCTTCCTGCAGTCGATAAACATTAATTTGATCTCCCTCTGCCGTCACTGCGTACTCCCCCTCCCTCACCGTAACCCCTTCACTCTTTCCCCCACCCACACTCTCATATCCCACACGGTCCCCCACCCTAACGCCCTCATGACCCCAGTGCCACCCTTGTCCTTGTAATGGCACTGCGAGAGGCACCTGTCGTCAATTAAACCCTTGTTAGTGACACCCACACTCTCCCTTATTGTGGACGGATCTTGTTTTAGTGCCCGTACTGGCTGCTTAGTTTTACCTGTTGGTAGCTGTTGTTTTATTGTTGTTTTGACGTTAATAGTGGTTGTTTTGATGCTGGAAGGGTTTGTGGGCATGGGTGGGGGTGGACTTTTTCTGAGGTGTATCGATGGTATGATGGGCATAAGATAGATGAGGACTGGAGATGTAAGGTGGGTATATAGTATGTGTCTGGCGAACAATATGATGATTGTTTGTGGTGTTGGTGGTTGTCTTAATATCGATCGTTGGCTTGATGTTGATGGTTTTTGTTTTGCTGTCGGTTGTTTTATTGGTGTTTTTTGTTTTTCGGTTTATGGAATTGTTGTTGTTGGTTGATTTGGTGCTTTATTTTTGCACCAATTGTTTTGGTGTTTGTGGTTGTTGTTTTGATGTAGCTTTGCAGATGCAAAGGTTCCTAACCCCTTCAGGACGCGAGGTATCTCCCATGGGTAAATAAAATCGCCAGTGGTTGCGGAAATACCAAAAGTAGTGACCTCGGATTGAAGATGTTACTTGGCATAGTTTTATTTCACTGCCTCACATTGATAGGTGGCGGGATATGGCAGGATAACGTGGAGTAATGTGTGGGTGAGGGGGTCGTGGAGTGGCAGGAGGGTGTGGAGCGGCATAACCGTCAGATGGCACAGTCGGCAGAGCAACAGCTGTCGAAGTGTCTTGATATTCGTACTTTTCCAAAATAGGTGTGAAGAGTCTATGGGTCAGCTAAGTCCATTTACGTAGGCCACTCACATCCATTCAGATCCAGTTCGGTCCATTCAGGCCACTTGGGGTCCATTCTAGTCTTTGATATTATTGAATCAAATCCTGTTGGGTCAGGTATGGTTTATTCAGATCAGCTCAGGCCTATATAGGACCAGTTACATCAATTCAGTATCATCAACGCTTCTCTCGATCTGTCTGTGCCTTTCAGTCCATTCCAACCCAGTCAGGATCAGTTCACGTCAGTTCATGGTAAGTTTTGGTCATTCGGGTTCAGTTATGTTCTTCAAGACAACTTCTGGTGTAGTATAAATCGTCCACATTCAGATGAACCTGGAGTTATTACTACTACTACTACTGCTGCTGCTGCTTATTTCAGGGTCAGTTAGTTCCAGTTACATCCACTTAGGTTCATACACGGCCTTTACGTCCAGTTTGGCTCAGGCGGATCATCTCAGATCCATTCAAGCTGGTTAACATCCGCTTGTATCAGAGTAGGTCCAGTTAGTTTCACTCAGACAACATAAATTTCACTCAGGTTATGTCAAAAGCTTTATGTACTTTTCAGGTACACTTGCATCCGTTCAGGTTAGTCGAAATCCAGTCCAGCCATTCTAGTTTAATTCAGACATGTTCAGACCCAAAAACGTCAGTTGAGGCTGATATCAGTCTGTTGAAGCCACTGCGGATCTCCTCTGGTCCAGCAGATCGATAATTGTGGTCAATATTTATATAAAGGAGTGTGTCAGAAACCAGCCCTATCTGTACAGTGATATAGATCGTCTTTTCGTTCAAGTTTCCTTCAGGTCATTGACTGAGGTTAGTAGAGGTCACCGTGGGTCAAGCCTTTGATGATGTGAGCCTCAGATCGTTCAATGGTTTTTGAGATACGTTAATTCAAGGCTTTTAAGGTGTTGTGCGATGGACAGGAAGGAGTGGTTGGTCTGGGTTGGGAAGGTAGACATAATGAGAGAATTATGTTTTATGAAGATGAGCGTTGTAGGGGGGTAGGTAAGAAGTACATTAAAATTTCTACGAAGAATTTGGTGAAGTAGAAGAAGAAGAAGGAAAAAAAAAAATGAGTGGGGTGGGTAGAGAAGGTAGACAGGATGGGCAGGACGAGTACACCCTATGATGACAGGTGTTGTAAAAGGATGACATTCGTGGCGGGAAGATTTGTCTTAGAAATTCGATGTCTACATGCAAGGCAGGGAAGAACTAAGTTGGTTACAGGTGGTTGGGTGGTAATGGAGTAATACATCCAGTGAAATGGGATAGAATGGCCTTGGTGGTGGTGCAATTCAAGCCTTTCTTCAAGAAGAACAACAACATATTCAGTCGTCACAATTAGCACTCAGAGTGGAATATCTGCACTGTACAATCGATATAAAGGCCCGTCTGTACGATTCATGGGCGCTTGTGATGTTGAAGTATGGGAATAAAAAATGCTGGGAAATAATCGTTTAGACGAGAGATTGAAGCAGCTTATCTGCGTCTGGTCTGTTGTTTATAACACGATTCGTTACCATAGCTGATAAGCAACGTACTCGAACGAGACAGGTGGCCACTGATCGTGTGGCAAGGCCCAAAAGTCAATAATTTGACCTTGATCTGTGTCCATAACCTCTGATTGCTCTCAAAATCCAATCAATTCATCCTTACGTACTTCTCAGTCAACCCACCAAGTTTGGTACAAATCGGATCAAAAGTATTTAAGTTGACCTAACCCAGTGAGTTTAACCTTTGACTTTATTCTGAAAGTAGATTAATTTCATCCTTGCTCAACCGTAAACCTTTCCAGCAAATTTGATTTAAACTGAATCAGACCTGTCCAAGTTAAAGGGCCAAACCTTTGATCAGTTGTACTTTAGACTGAATCACGTCACCCTTTCCTTTCCCCCAGCCCTTCTACCAAGCTTGGTTAAGGACGTATCAAAGCTGAATTGATCTTACCCTTGATCTGTGACCTTTCTCGGCCGACAAATAATCACGTATCCCTTGATGGTCCTAAATCAATATGTTAAATTTGGTGCTGTTCCATCGAACCGTTTCCACACACTCGCTGTCAGATGGATATAAGGACAGACAGACAATTCAGACTAAACTGTTAACCGCCTTACGGAGTGCATGTGGATGTGACATTAAGCTTTTGTCGCTCTCATATCCGTGAGGTCTTACGGCGTACAGGTAAAAAGAGTATGTGTTGTAATGAAATAAATGATTGCCTCTGTTAAGCCTCGCGTGCCTCACATTTCTGACTCACTTGTCCCTGCCGTTTTAATTACATCCCGGAGCTGCATGCAGTCACATGTAATGATTTGCTGTTAATGGCATACTTCATGATTGCTTTCACAATTTACTTCATAGTGGTCTATATTTATTCTTTGGTTTCCTGTGTAATTATCATGTCATCCCTCCTCTGTCACAGTATTATCATTTACCCACCTGTTGTGTACGATGTCGTTATATCATATTCCTGTTACCGCCAGGCTATTATATTAAGCTTTAGAGAGACCCTTCGAAGTCCGTCCAACATCTGCTCATTCACTGCCCTATCAGGAATGTCCTGGTCCGGAGTTAAGCTATTTACTCCAGACACCAGTGGTAGGTTGTGGCGACCATTATCCACTCACTTGGTCTATTGCCGCCCACTTCTTACTTCACATATATCATTTAATTTCTGTCTACCCTCTTCTCTTCCTGTTTCTACTATCCTGCCGGTTACTTTCAGTCACTGTCCTTTCGACTTCAGGTGCCTTTGCACTGAGTGGCAATTCTGTTGGTTTTCTGCAACTCAGGAAACTTTTTGCAGCGCAGTATTATATGACTTGACCACGGGGTGAAGTGGAGTTTACCACGATGCACCTGTTGACTAGATGGGGAGACGCACATGCAGCATCCACCCAAGAACTAAACCACACTTTTCACCGTGCCTCGCTGTGGCGAGTAGCTGTCAGCCGCAAAAGAACATCGGTTCACTGCAAAGGAAGGGCATACAAGGGTGGTTGCTTGTCTGTGGTTGATGGGTATCCTCGGCCAGACAGACTGGGATTGATCAACAACAATTCCATACTCTCACGGCATGGATGATCAGTGACCTTTCCCTGAACGGCACTGTGTGAGCAATAACCCCTATTCATTCCTTAGAACTAGATGCTGTAGGGTCACATCCGGTTGGAGCGCCTTAGCCTTCTACACCATCTGACGTCCAGTGATGGTTATACGGCAAGTAATGTTCCGGCGTCAAGGAAATAACTTAGTTTACTATGTGTAGTGTCACCTGTACAGTATATAGTACCACATCGAGTGAGTGGATGATGGGGTTATAAACTATCTCTACTAACTCTGCAGTTCTCGCAGTGTATTGTATTTTATTGTATTCTTGCTACCGCGAGGCTCTTGCGTTAAGGTTAGGAGAGACTCCTCTTAGGAAATGTTGGTAATGGGGTTAACACATACCTTGTTTTGTAAAATAGCTTCATGATAATGTCAGTTTTATTTGTTCTCTTGTACTTTCAACTCTAGCCTTTACGTCTTCTATTAACTTGTTAAACTTTTATTTCCGTTGTTCTCAAGGGTATATGGCACATCAGGAAAAACAATGACAACAGCAGTAATACTTATTCATCACTTTTCGTTCATAGGGCGAGTAAAATGTCTGGAAAGCGTATGTTGTTAAATGTTGTATGCTTTATGCTGTTCGTACCTCCACCAGGTGCTATTATTCAGTGTAGGAAAAATGCCGATAGAAAGGTTAAGACATTATTTCCCGCATCCTCTGACATTTTTTACCCTATTTCTCTTTTATCCTCGCTACCACGTGACGGTTTTATTCCATGTATAGGACGTGCCTCATTAGTGAAGGGTTTCAGAACAGTCTTATAGTTTCTGGAACACCAGGATTGTTTTTGGTTCCACCGGGCTGTGTCTCGCCCTACTAGTTCGAAAAGCTTACCCGTAGGTGAGTTTAATCGTTTGGACATAGCAAGAATACGATAGTTAATGCGTCTACGGATTGAGGCAGCTAAAATACTCTAAATCTACCTCATCAGAAACGCGACATGAGGTTTTCAGTTGCTACTTTGTCGTAATTTGTATTAACTGTCATATCTCCGTAAAGTTTGTATATAACATGCACATCTGATATGGGCGAGTTTTACGGCACTTGTAGCGATTCATAAACGGCCTGTCAGCTGCGACGACTTAAAGCGTCTAGGTGTCTGCTGCAAGGTTCATTTAGATGGACTGCAATTTATCTCTTTTTAAAATCTGACTATAGTAAAAGGCTTCCTGCATATCGTGAACTTTGTACTTTATTTTGGCTGACTCTAGACGATAGTATTTAGCTCAAGGAATACTTGCACAAACATAGGGTCAGCCCCTTCAGACAGATGGCGTATTATTTACATTTCCCAAGGAGAAAATTCTTAGGTTTTTGTTTGTTTCTTCTTGATGTTGTTCTCATTCATCTTATCAGCGCTTATTCCCACGCCCTCTTACCCCTATTTGTGGGCCGATTGACCGGAAACCTGGGCCTGGTATATCGAAACACATTCCAAAGTATATTCACGGGACTTTAAATACATCACATAGCCCCAAAAAGTGTGAGGAAGAAAAGAAAACGAGCGCAGAACCACCAAAAGACGGACGCAAAATCACCAGAGAAAATAACCATCCCAATAAAGGCACATAATTTACTATCTCGATTTCAGACGCGGTTTCGGTACAGGGCGAGTTCGATTCAAAGGTGCCCTCTGTCCTGTTTGTTCTGGTATTTTTTTCATATGATTTGTAAACACATGTATTTATGCACAGAAGGAAAACTCTGGACCTTGGCGTACATTTGGTGGCATGTGTCGGCCTTCTAGTTCGTCTCTCTCCCAACAGAAAATTAGGTTAAGCAGCGGAGAGACCCTTAATAGTGAAGCCGATAATAATGGCCATGTCTAATTTCTGCTGC
>NC_136966.1:41410508-41520508 GCF_032717465.1 Coenobita brevimanus
TACACCTCTCACATCAGATCTAGTTATCTTTTTCACCAGTCGTTCATAATCCATTCTCTCCATATGCCCAAACCATCGCAACACCCACTGCTCAACTCTACCAGCCATCTCCCGAACAACTCCAGTTCTTCGCACTTCATCATTTCGCACCCGATCCATACGCGTGTGTGTGTGTGTGGGGGGGGGGGGCTGGGTTGTTGAGCCGCTGAGTTATATCAGTATGAGGTGTGGTTGACAGAGCAATGCGAAAGGAAGCGACTTTTTATAAAAATCTGTATTGTCCTTTGATCATCCTCTCTCTGTCAATGTGTGTACAGTATGTTTTGTTTTGTTGTTCTTGCCACCAAAAGACGATTCTTTTCTAGAAACATTTAGAGTAGCTATTAACACTTTGTAATACTCCTGATTGTCACTCCTCACCCGAAATCCTAGTATCTTAACACCGCTGAAGGTGGTAATACTTTTGGTAATGTTCTAACTTGGCAATGCTCCTACCTCTGACTTGATGATATTCGTAACTTTGTAGTGCTCCTATCGTCATACTGTTCCTGATTTTGTAATGCCCTCGTAACTTGATAACACACGTAGCTTCAAACACGTGATAACATTGCTGACTTTAAACACTACGCAACAGTAGATACCCTTCTTAGCTTGTTCATATCTGGCAACACGTCTAACATGGTGATACCCACTAATGTTTAATAATATTCAGCTTAATCCTGCATCATCCTTGAACATGCTTGGGGTTTCATTTACTCGAGACTTATCTTGGAAAGATCATATTACATCTCTTGCAAAATCTGCTTCCAAGAGATAGGGTGTGCTAAGCCGACTCCGCTCTTTCTTTACTCCTGCACAAATGTTGACTCTATACAGGGGTTTTATCCGCCCCTGTGTGGAGTACAACTCTCATGTGTGGGGAGGCTCCCCACATACAGCTCTTCTCAATAGGGTGGAGTCAAAGGCTTTTCGTCTCATTAACTCTCCTCCTCTTACTGACTCCCTTCAACCTCTGTCTCTTCGCCGCTCTGTTGCATCTTTATCTCTTTTCTATCGCTACTTTAATGGTCACTGCTCCTCTGAACTGTCTGCTTGCATTCCTCCACCTCTACGACGGGCGCGTAGCACCCGTCTGGCAGCAAACTCTCATCCCTTTTCTGTCCAACTCTCTAATGCAAGAGTTAACCGTTGCTCCCAGTCTTTCATTTATGCAACAGGTCAGCTCTGGAACTGTCTCCCTCTGTCTGTATTTCCTGCTGCCTATGATCTCCAGTCTTTCAAACGTAGTGTGTCCAGGCATCTCAAAATGATCGGATCTTGAATTTGGCTCTCTATTGTATTTTGTTTTTCTCTTGGAGGGAACTGTTACTGCGGGCTCATGGCCTTTGGTTCCTTCTTCCTCGCATAAAAAAAAAAAAAAAAAAAAAAAACTTACATAATCTACAGCACCTGGTAACTCCTCTAACTTGGTAACACTCCTAACATTTAATACTTGATGCCCCGTCCTCCTGCTTTCTCCTTACGTGGACACTTGAAGAGACATGAGGCGGATGACGTGTTGTTGCAGCTTCGATAACCTCTTCCTATTCCAGTGCCATTTCTTCATTTATATTGACTCTCATGTACCGATTAAGTAACATTTTCGGTCAGCTCTGTATATGGGTCTGCTTCTGTGTTTGTCTGTCTGTCTCTTCGTGTTGTAAACTTTGGCTCGCCTAATCTTGTAACCCGTCTTCACCTCATCCTTAAGTGAGAAAGATTATTAGAATGATGGTGGATGATGATTACAGGTTCAGATATGTGGAGAGAGAGAGAGAGAGAGAGAGAGAGAGAGAGAGAGAGAGAGAGAGAGAGAGAGAGAGAGAGAGATCTACCCCGTTCTGTTTCCCTGGCTCTTCCCGGGGGCTTTCTAGTTGTGTTGTTACTGCCAGACATTTTTATTTACCTCAGAGGAGATCTTTTATTTAGAAGGGATCGTGGAAACAAGTGTGCTTGCAGGCCTCTTGTTGTAACCAGGTAACCCTCTAATCCCTGTGCTGTCCTCTACGTGCACACCGCAAAACACCTGGGCGTCAACCCGTACTGCTTCAACACAGTGACCCCCTGCGTTTTACACCCGCACTAGACGCTTGAAAACTGATATGCGCTCAAAGTAATAAAAATAATGATCCATCCATCCATCATCCAATCCTACATTGCCCCATGCGGAGCGTAGGAGCCCGGGGCTAGGCAAGTCGGTCCTGACATTTAAGATGAGAGTGACCAGCCTCACTCATCCCTGAGTGGCATTACGTGAGTAATCAACCCCAACCATCCCTTGGATATAAACATTCACCGGCTCCATCCGATTGGAGCGCCCTAATTACCCACTAAACCACCAGGCGCCAAACTTTGGTTATATGGTTACCACCCAGCGTAGGAAATGGTTTCCTGGAGTACAGGAAACCGTTTGGCCTGTCACTGACTGTTGAGTCACTCGTAGACAGAAGGAAGAGGAAAGAATGAAAGAAAGAAAGACAGAAGAAGGAGTGTAACGTCACCCGTAGGTAGAAGGACGAGGAAAGAATGAAGGAAAGAAAGACAGAAGAGGATGGAAGGAAAGAAGGATGGAGGAGAGGAAAGGGCAGACACCCGTGAGCAGCACTACATCGAGTGAGTGGATGATGAGCGTCCCCACCTACCACTAATAATAATAATAATAATAATAATAATTAATAATAATAATAATAATAATAATAATAATAATAATAATGATAATAATCCATCCATCCATCATCCAATCCTACGTTGCCCCATGAGGAGCGTAGGAGCCCGGGGCTAGGCAGTTGGTCCCGACATTTAAGATGAGAGTGACCAGCCTCACTCATCCCTGAGTGGCATTACATGAGCAATCAACCCCAACCATCTCTTGGATATAAACCTTCACCGGCTCAATCCGACTGGAGCGCCCTAATTACCCACTAAACCACCAGTCGCCAAAATTTGGTTATATGGTTACCACCCAGCGTAGTAAATGGTTTCCTGGTGCACAGGAAACCATTTGGCTTGTCACCAGTGTAGAGTCACCCAGAGGCTGAAAGAAGTGGAAAGAATGAAGGAAAGAAAGACAGAAGAGAATGGAAGGAAAGAAGGACGGAGAGGAAAGGGCAGACACCCGAGAGCAGCACTACATCGAGTGAGTGGATGATGAGCGCCCCCACCTACCACAAATAATAATAATAATAATAATAATAATAATAATAATAATAATAATATCATCATTAATTAATGATCTCATCATCATTATAGTTATCATCATCACTGCCGTAATCGTCGTCATTACCGTCGATAAAAATACCACCACTACCATCATCATCATTATCATCATCATCATCATCATCATCATCATCATCATCATCACCCTTACCTGGCACCTTACAAGCAACTGGCGCCTGGTAACCTAGATTCTTGCTCCTGCCTCCATCCTGTTTTGACTGGGATGCATGGGTGCTGGGGTGCATGTGCCTTGACCCCGTTCATGAGGGTACGCTGCGGTTGCCTCTGTGTGTGTGTGTGTGTGTGTGTGTGTGTGTGTGTGTGTGTGTGTGTGTGTGTGTGTGTGTGCGTGAGAGAGAGAGAGAGAGTTTGTGTATTTGTGTGCTGTGTTGTATTTATGTGTGTGTGTGTGTGTGTGTGTGTGTGTGTGTGTGTGTGTGTGTGTGTGTGAGAGAGAGAGAGAGAGAGAGAGAGAGAGAGTCTGTGTAGTTGACTGTTGTATTGTCTTTGTATTTATTTGATGTGGTTGTCTGTCTATGCTTGGTATGTTTTGAAGAGAAGGTCCGATTCTGTTCTGGAGATACTGATACTGAATCTCCATGACAGAGAGAGAGAGAGAGAGAGAGAGAGAGAGAGAGAGAGAGAGAGAGAGAGAGAGAGAGAGAGAGATTTGAGGCAGATGACCTGAGATAGATAGAGACAGATTTGAGGCAGGTGACCAGAGATAAAGACAGAGGCAGATTTGAGGCAGATAACCAGAGATAAAGACAGGCAGATTTGAGGCAGGTGACCAGAGATAAAGACAGGCAGATTTGAGGCAGGTGACCAGAGATAGACAGTGATTTGAGACAGATGACTAGTGATAGACAGAGACAGATTTGAGGCAGGTGACCAGAGATAGACAGAGATTTGCGACCGGCAGAGAAAGGCAGCATAAATAACAAGCTAAGTAGCATTACGGTGGCAATGGCAGTAAGCTAGAAAACAGACACATGGACAGACAGACTAGTAGAAATAGATTTTTGGGACACAGGCAAAATATCACAAACGGTAAACAGCAGTAAAAGGACAGTAAGCTACACGACGACAGGCGAACACAGATTTGAGACTGAAATAGAAAGAAAAAATCACAAAGGGTAAGGAGTGTTAAGAAGGCACGAAGCTAGATGAAAGATAGAAATTGAGACAGAGACAGCTGGTAAACAAATATAAAGACACACAAAAAATACAAGTGGTAAGCTTTATTAGGAGGCCAGTGAGCTACGAGACGGACAGATAGACAGACAGACAGACAGAGGAGAGAAAAAACTGGCAATCGGTAAGCAGCAGTAAGAATGAAATAAGCTACATGAGAACACAGGCGGTAAGAAGCCACCCAGAGAAAGAAACTTAAAAATAACGGAGACAGGAATGCAGACGGGAGTAAAAAATGGAGGTAAAAAAGGTTTCCTGTTCTTTTGACTTATTATTTATTATGCTGTTTGGTTTGTTATTGCTATGGGGTGACGAGGGGAGGAAAGTAGGGGGAGGGGGGAGAAGAAAGGGACGCAAGAGGAAAGCGGTAAGAGGGAGGGAGGGACGGGGAAGAAGCGATAGGGGTTTGGGAAGGGGAAAACCAAGGAATAAGAAAGGATGGGAGAAGGAGTTGAGAAGAAAGCTAGAGAGATATAAGGGGTATGATCCGGAGAAGGAGGAGTGGGAGTGCGAGAGAGGATAACTGAGTAAATTGGGAGAGAAAAGAGTGAGGTTTGAGAGACGGAGAGGAGGAGGGAGCAGGGGGAACGTTGTAGGAGGGAGAAAGATAAAGAGATGGTTGGGTGGAGGTTTGAGAAAAGGGAAAGTGTATAAAATGAGAGAAAGAATGGAAGGAGGTGGTGGGAGGGGAAGAAGGGAGAGGGAACCAGGAGGAAGGAAGATGAGGGGAAGATGGAAGGAAGGTGTTGAGGGGGACGGAGTGAAAGGCTTAGGAAAAAGGTGAGGTAGGAACGAGATTTGTAAGGCTGAGCAGGAGTAAGGCAAGAGGAAAGGGGATGATGGTGGAAGACTTGGGGAGGGATGGAGAGAAGAGAGGGAAGCAGAGAGAGAAGGGTAGGAGTAAGAAAGGCTGCGTTGAGGGGGCTGTGCGAAAGAGAAGGAGAGAGAGGTAGAGAGGGTGGGATTTTGAGAGAAGGAAAAGAGAACAAAGGGCAAGGAAGGAAATAGGAAGGCGGACGTTACGGGGAAGGTGGGATGGTTTGAGGGAAGGAATATGAAGAAACTGAAAGAAAGAGAGCGTGGGGCGAGAGGGAAAAAGAGCGAAACAAGGAAAGGGGAAGGGGGTGGAAGTTTAGGAAAGGGAGGGGTGTCTGTGAGGGAGCGATAGAAGGGAACCAGAAAGAAAAGGTTTGGAGAGAGAGAGAGAGAGAGAGAGAGAGAGAGAGAGAGAGAGAGAGAGAGAGAGAGAGAGAGAGAGAGAGAGAGAGAGAGAGAGAGAGAGAGAGTCCTAAAAAAGGCGGGGCTTTGAGAGGAGGTAAAGGTAGGGAAACTGGAGAAAAGAAAGGGGCAGAAGTGAGGAAGAGGGGGGGATAGCAGGGTGGGAGGGGAGGAGGAATTAGAGAGTTAGAGTGAGAGGTGGGGTGGAATATTGGGGTTATGAGAGAGGTAGGAGTGAAGGCTATGGGTTGAAGATAGGAGGTTGTAAGAGGAGAGAGAGGAGAGGGATAGGAGGGAGGAAAGTGGGAGGAAGGTGAGGAGAAGGAGGGATGGGGTCAGAGCGAGAGGTACGGTTGGGGGAATGTGGAAGTTTGAGAGGAGGAGAAGTACAGGTTGTGAGATGAAAAAGGAGTAAGGAAAGGAGATGGAAAGGATTAGGAATGAAGGAGTTTTAAGGAAAGGGAGAAAAGTCAGGGTAAGAGGGTGAAGGAGGGTGAGGGTTGTGTAGATGGGGAAAGAAGAGGGGGAAATAGGAGATGGGATGAAGTAAAGGGGAATATGAAGAGGCTGGAAGGAAAGGGGTGTATGAGACAGAAGGAAAGAAGAGTAAGAATGAGGGAGGGTTCTGATGGGAGAGAAGAGGGAGTTGAATGAAGTATGGTGGAGAAAGGTGCGTTTGAATGGGGAGAGAAGAGATAGAGAGAATGGGGGCTGTGAGAGGGGGAGAAGATAGGGAGGCAAGAGATAAGGGATTGAAAGAGAGGAATCAGTAACAGAAAGAGGAAAGTGGTGGGTGAAAGATGGGTGAGGGCGGGAGGGAGGAAAGAGGAAAGAAGTGAAGAGAACAACGCCTGTGAGGGACTGGCTCAGAGGGAGGCTGTGGTGTGGGTGAGACATCGGCTGATCTGTTAGAGTTTAGACCTTCGGAAAATGAAGGAGTGGGAGAGAGAGGATACGTCATCGTCTTCATCATTATCATCATTACTGGCATCATCATCTTTGTCGTTGTCTTCTTCATCTTTGTATTATTCCAACTATAGGTAAGAGGCAGAGTAAGGAGAAAAGGAACACACACACACACACACACACACACACACACACACACACACACACACACACACACACACACACACACACACACACACACACACACACACACACACACACAAAGTATGCTGGATATCATTAGACCTGGCCAAGAAAAATATACATGACCCCCAGAGCTTCGTAAATTATGGAGGAAAGTAAACAAAGCTGAACAAAATCATGTTGTGTTGCCAGAAGCATCCCGGGAGTGACGCAGAGCACTGAGTAAATTAACCTCTTCACTACGAGGGAGGTTTCTTTCGATAACTAATCATCGTCTGCTGCGGCAAGAATTAAATCCAAAGGTTGTTGTTATACTAGAAGGATTTATAGCTAGTGTTTCCAGTTCTTTTACTACATGGCTTCGCTGCTCAGCTTAATACATGTGTGTTGATGGCCGAGAGTCAAATCCAGAGGCCGTCATCGTACAAAAGATGTTAACGAGGATGATTCCAAACGTCTTCACAGGGAAAAATGTCTACGAAGCTGAACAGATTTGCTTGACGGTTGCAAGAATTAAATCCAGAGAACGTGTATCGTACGAAATAGGTGTAATTTGTGACTGTTTCTGAACCCGTCACTACGAAGGGACTCACCTAGCCCGAGTAAGCATCATCTGCCGGCACCCAGAATTCAGTCCAAAACCCGTCATCATCCTAAAGGGTTTACTGCACGTTGTTTATAGCTGTGTCACTACGAGGGGCGATCATAAGTTGAGTTGTAGCGTCTGGTGGTCCTAAGAATAAAAGGGACGTCATCGCAATAAACGTGTTAAGAGCCTGCTTGTTGTTGGGTAGGATGTGACTGGTATTAGTTTTACGAGACCACCAGCAGCACCAAGAATATCACACACACCCTCACCCCTCCTAACCCACCTATCAAAACAACTTCCCCCACCCACCTAACTCCTTCCTGCTCCCACCAAACTCCACCTCCCAGCTAACTCCTCCATCCAGTTAATTCCCCTCCCAGCTACCTTCCCCTCCCAGCCACCTTCCCCCTCTCAGCTAACTCCCCCTCTCGTCTCCCCACACTTCTCACCCACTAAAGTCGAAAAGAGAAAATGAGAACTGATAAACTGTGATCAAAATTTGTCAGGAAGGTATGAACGGACCGCAGTTTTTGCATTATGTGAAGAATATGACAGGCCATGGCATGTTGGTAGTGCATCTGCGTGTGTGTGTGTGTGTGTGTGTGTGTGTGTGTGTGTGTGTGTGTGTGTGTGTGTGGGTGTGGATGTGCAAATTTCTATTGTGTAAATTATGTGTTAACCCCTCCAGCCTGATGACTCATGTTTTATTGTATTATATTAGTCGTATGGTATTTTATTTGTCAAACTGGTTGGGTTTTGTTTGGTCTTCAGTAATCCGTTCACTGCTAGGCATCACAGACACACGGGAATTGTCTGTAGGTAACAAGACTAAGGTAAACTAACACATAATCGTAGTGAAAGGGTTAATAGTGTGTTGCCCATTGCACAGGTTACTGCGACAAATTTCTTCTGTTTTTGTGTCCCTCAACGACGACGACGACGAGGGTGATGATGATGATGAATTTGATGATGATGACGATGATGATGATGATGATGATGATGGTGTGATGATATGTGCTTGGGAAGAAAATGATTGTGTAAAATATTTAAAGTGACGCAGCTTGGACTCGCTTTCTTGCCATTTACCGTGATAATGAAGATATTAATAATCAGATAATGTTTTTGATTCGTTACCGTTTTTATTGCTTACGTTTTCTGTGAGGGGTGTAAGCTAATGACTGAGGTGGAGGTGATTGTTTGATTTACCCTTTCCTCTCTTGTGTCTGTAGTTTTCATTATTATTTTCCTCTTAAAGTGGAGAAGATTGTGGATGCTGATGCTAATGCTTTTTTGAGGGGTGAGGAATGTTGGAGTCAGGGTGGAGGTGGGGGTATGCTAAGAGGAGTAATTTTTTTTTCCACTTATTAATTTCCTTTGATTATTTACATGTTTCCTTTTGTTTACAGGTGAGTGAGTGAGGAAGGTGAAAAGCCCTGCCGTGTAGAGTGAGGTAGGTTCTGTGTGTTAGAGAGAGAGAGAGAGAGAGAGAGAGCTGAGATACACACACATTCCTGGCTGGGAGTTTTGGCCTTGACATTAATGGGACTTACTCTCTTATCAGACTTGCTGAAGCGTAAAAATAAGAGAAGGGGGGAAGGGGAAGGGAATTATATAGAGTTACACAGATATACAGACCTTGCGCCCTTAATAGGACTTAATATAGATGTTTCAGAGTACACACACACACACACACACACACACACACACACACACACACACACACACACACACACACGAGAGAGAGAGAGAGAGAGAGAGAGAGAGAGAGAGAGAGAGATGGTATGTGTAATAAGTAATATAATGAAGGAGCTGAAAGATATAAACAGACTAAGAGGAGAAAACCCAAGGACTCTATTCTCGTGGGCTTAGCAGGCGCTGTGACACCTCTTTCTTAGCGATTTGTTTTTGTATGGCACACCTAAATATTTTCTTGCCTGTTTATGTATTAATAATCGACTTTGTTTCCGTAAATACCACGTAAGGAACATAAACTCCTTCCCTGCAACCAAATCTTTCACATGGTTATTCCTACTAATACCAGACGATTTTATTCAGGTTCAGGGAGACATTTCTAACTGACAGGGTTTGGATACAGCCTTCATTATCCCCTTCAGTGCACCAGATCCTCCCTTAAGTTGAATGAAATCGTCTGGCTGTAGTAAGAGATTATAATGTGACGCCTCCCACTGAAAACGATTATTGGTAAGAAAGAGGCGCTACGGAGTCTATCAAGCTCACGAGTTTACAGTTTTAACCCCTTCAGGCCCAGTGTGTCGTTTTTATTTTATACATGTGGCTGCCGGACGATTGTAATGCAGTTTTAGAGAGGATCTGTTGTACTGGGAAGTGAAGGGGTTAAGGGGTCAGTCAAGGCTGTAACTAACATCCAGTTCAATAAGTGTCCTCAGTTGAATAAAATCGCCTGGAGACAGCAAGAATACAATAAAAATACGTCCCTTGATTTACTAGAGCGGCGTGAGGTGAGCTGAAGGAAATGGGGGAGGCAGGGGAGGTAGGGAGGAACAGGAAGGGGGGACGAAGACAGGGGTAAGGGGCATAGAGACGGTTGGCAGGGAGATGGCAAAGGTAGCATTAGAGGGGGACGAGGAGTAACAGATGTGTGTTGTAGCTGAAGGTGAAGGGGACGAATAAAATGATGCCAGGGGAAGGGTATGGAAGGATAGAATAATGGGGAAGGGAGGCAGAGAGCAAGGAAAATAGGCGAGGCAAGCAGGAGGGGCATTGAAGATGAGGGTAAGGAGAGGAGGAAGGGGGCAGAGAAAGGGTGCAGCAGGATGTGAGTTGTGGGAAAAAATTCACGGTGAAGGGAGGGGGAGACTGGGGAGAGAAATAGCAGAAAGTGGTGGAGGCAAGGGGGCTGGATAAAGGTGAGGCCAGAGAAGAGGGGGCTGGCAAAAGAAAAGGGAGGAGGACGAGGACGACGAGAGGGAAGGTGAGGGACAGAAGAAACGAGAGGGTGGCGGTAAGGGAGATTGAGTGGAGAGGAGGAAGGAGGAAAAGGAGGAGGATGGTGAGGCAGGGGAAGAGGGAGGATAGGATGAGGCAAATGATGAGGGGAGGGAAGGGATTGCAGAGGGAGAGGGAGGGAAATGAAAGAGTGAGAGTGAAGCAGAGGAAGAGGGACGGGTAGGAAGAATTTTAGTGGAAGGTGTGGCAGGGGGCAAGGAATGGGGAGGCAGGGGGAGAGTGGCAAGGTAAATGGAAGGATAGGGTAGTAGGAAAAGGAGCAAGAGTAGCCAGGCAAGGGAAATGGAAGGGAGACAGAGGAAGGGAGGAGGAAGGCGGAGTTAGGATAAGACAGAATGTGAAAGGTGAGGGAGTGTTAATATGCTTAACTCCTTTACCACGAGAACGTCTATATTTTCTTCTTTCTGCCCTGGCTGGGGGGTGGGAGGTTAACTCATAGACTCTTATGACTCATTCTCATCCTAATATCGTCTGGCTTTGCTGGAATAAAATATTAGGATTGCTCCGAGTATGGGAGGGATAACTGCACCAATAATAACTCCCAGGCTGTAGTGATCAACCTCCAGTTAATTAAAATCGTCAGGCGTTATTTGGAACAGAATACTAGTTCTTTCGACGATTTGAGTTTTAGGACTGAAACTATTATGACCTAGATGAATAAATTTAACTGGCGTTAGCTGGAACAAAGGACAAAACATGTTCTGACCATGAAATGGGGGGTGGGGGCTTAATGGTATCGCTATCAACACTTCCAGACTCCTATGTTCACTGTAAGCTAAATAAAATAATTTGGCGTTAACGGAAATAGAAACCGAAAGCAGACGAGGACCGTAAGAAGGCTAGTAATGCCTCCATCAACCCTTTCATGGTCGATATTCAGGTATTCTGTGCCAACTAATGCCAGACGATTTTAGCAGGTGACAGTGAGTAACAGGAATCAGAGAGTGTTAACCCTCTCGCCGTTAGGGGTTCTCGCAGTCCATATAAATCGCGTATAGTAGCAAGAATAGGATGAGAGGCCGGCCCGGGTTGCGGTGGTTAAGTAAGTGAGGTAATTTTGACTAGTGTTGTTGTGGGGTTGGCGTGGCTTGGCGGGGGGTGGAGATTCCCAGAAAACCTTGATCTTGTTTGTTGCTGTACCTGTCGCCCGCCGCATCACACCCACCCGCCAGGTAACTCTTGTGGAATGTGTGTGTGTGTGTGTGTGTGTGTGTGTGTGTGTGTGTGTGTGTGTGTGTGTGTGCCCTCTTTGGCAGCCACACCCTCTACCCATCCTTCTTGGTGTAGCGGCCATTTGACTTCCATTTTCTCATGTGGGTCTCATTTGACTGTCCTATTTTCCTGTGCAAGGCTCATTTAACCCCTCCGTTTTCTCTTATGAGGCTCGTCTGACTGTTCCTTCTTCATTTGTATGTCTGTGTATCTATCTTTCTATATTTATCTACTGTCTATCTATCTGTCTAGCCATCAGTCTATCTATCCCTCGATCCCTCGATGTAGTGTTGTTAGAGTGGCTGTACACTGAATGACAAGCAAAATGGTTTCCTATTAACCAGGAAACAACTTAATACGTTGGGCGGTAACCATATACTCAGATTAGGCCTTGTGGTTTAGTCGGTTCAGGCTCTCCAACCGCACTGAATCTCTAAGGGATTTTATTTGAGGTATGGTTGGAGTTTATTGTTTACATAAAATGTCGGGACTGAATATCTAGGAGTCCCTGGTTCGACATCAGGCTAGAACGTTAAAAGAGTTGATCCTTGACATCCATCTCTCATATAGGGATAATTAGTCACTGAAAGAACTATGCCTTAATACCTGTTATGGAAATATTGTATTTTAATTACTGTGGGTATGGGTGTACACAAATATAGACCTGCAGGAGACCGTGAAACCAAGCTCATATGACAGAATCATTATTTTTTATTTCGGTTACTTAGCAGTTTAGTTTTCCTGAAATGGTGTTTAACAGTTTTGTTTTCTCATATGGGATTAATTTAACTGTTTTATCTTCTTGTATGGGATTGATTTAATTGTTTTGTTTTATCGTATGGGATCCATTTGACTGTTCCATCTCTTTTATCGTTTATTTCACCTTCGGTCTCGTATAGGGCTCATCTGACTTTCGTTTTCTCGAATGGGCTTCACGTGACGATTTCATGATTGTATGTAAGGCTTATTGGACTGTTTCATTATTTTTTGTAGGGCTCATGACTGCTTTGTTATCGCATGGGATTCATTAGACTGCTTTGTATCTCACATACGGTTCATAAATGGCGTTCATTAGTTTCTTTTGTTATTTACGGCTCATTTTTCTGATGGTTACGTTTTATCATATAGAGCATTTTTCACCTTTTTTTTTTCTGGGATTTATTTAATGGCCGTTTTGTCGTGTAGTTTTTTTTTTTTATTACATTAATTTGATTTGTTTTTCTGAAGGGCTCGTTTGCTTCCTTCTCTTATGTAAGATTAATTGGACTTATCCTTTGTAAGATTCATTTGAGTCTTGTATTATTGGAATCGTCTAATTGTTACATGTTTCACTTGACTTCTAAGATTCATTTGAGTCCTACTGTATGATTCATTGGAATGGTCCGTAAGATTCTTTTTATTGCAGTATAAATCAGTTGAAAAATCCATTATAAAATTCGATTGGCTTGATTTGATTGACTCCTTCAGTCATTATATTATATGTATCTGAGAGCGATTGTGAGGACCATTTCTTGAGCTCAGTGGTAGTGCTCGCGCTTCACGACCTAAGGGTTGGCAGTTCGAGCCTGCACCAGGGTAGCGTATTGCTCGTAAGAGATGTAGTGGTCTCTCCAATTTTGGTATTCAGAGATTACACAAACATGGCTTTCCGCTAATATGGATTCCACATTTTGTTCAAGCATTATCGTGTAGCGTCGGAGGCCACTTGAGGTATCCACGTTGTTGTCTAAGCATACGGCCATAAGACTCCTATAGCTTGTCTGTTTCCTGATTCATTGCTGACACAAGAGTTGATATGCCTGCCATTTCCTTGCCACGTCGGAGTGAGTCATGCTGCCTGGATCATTTTGTCAGCGTGATCTAGCCTGATAAGGCCAAAGGCCATTGTTACGATTTGCACTCGGTCTTAACTCCTTCATTGTGTTGACAACTTATATCATGCTGCCAACCAGAAGAGTTTATTCAGCTAAACCATAACTCCGTTGTTTGTTGGAAGCTAAGTAATATTTTCAGTATATACTTCACCCTGATGATGGCTTTTGTATTATGTATCTCCCACCATCAGACGATGTTCTTTAGCTTCAAGAAGTGAAGAGGTCAGAAGAAGCCTCCATTACTTCAGCAGTGAGTGTGCGTAATCTGGAAAATCACAGGAATGTATAAATTTGCAGCAGTTTAGTTTGATGCCAGTAAACATAGTAGGTAAGGAAGTATTTTTATTCGTGCTATACATCACACAAGCATAGTGGTGCCAAGGTAGTAGTTATATATAGTTTGGTTAGACTTAGCCTTTTGCCTGCTAACATAACATTTTCTGATGTTTTGTTAAAATTAAAATACTCAGGCACATCACTAGCACAGAGCGGGTTTTGACCAGCCACGGGGAGACCGCCGTGCCTGAAGAGATTAACTACTTCAGTAAGTTTTTTTTTTTTTTTTTTTTTTTAATACTGTCTGGCGGTTCAGTTCAACTTTCCGGAGGCCTCTGACAGAAAAAAGGGATTACTGGAGTTCCGAATCCTTCACTAAAAGAGGTCTTCCGGGAGCTGAAAAATATTGTCCGATAGTAACAGGAGCGAAAGATAAAAAGACGCCATCGCACTGAAGGGATCAAAATGAATAATACCCTCCAGGGACAGCCAGAACGAAATATAAATACCTGACACTAAATGAGGTAAATGCGCCATCGTAGTGAGGGGGATAAATCCGTGGTCTCACTCGTGTTGGCAGTAAAATGTTTGGTGTGGCAGCAACAAAAACAGCCACCACTCATTTTGCTTGGGAGTTTGGCACACACAGCAAGAAAGAAGAAAAAGAAATAGAGTAATGAGGCACTGTGGAAGGAAAACAAGAAGAAGAAGAAGAAGTAGAAGAAGAAGAAGAAGAAGAAGAAGAAGGAGAAGAAGAAGAGGAAGAAAAAGAAGAAAAGATGGTGATATACTAAGGCAGAATAACAAAAAAAAAGAAATAATATATTATTGATGCAAAAATAAAACCAAAAGAAGAAGAAATATGGAACAAGGAATAAAAACAAAAGGAAATGCAAAAAGAAGAAAAAAAAAAGATATAGCATGGAAAGTACAAACTAGAATGACGATGAGACAAAGAGTGAAGTGCAAGGAAAGAAGGCAGTGAGAACTAGAATGATGATGGAATAAGGAAAGAATGCAAGAACAAGTAGAACACGAATATAATGATGGGGCAAGGAAAGGAGACTAGAATAAGAACGAGGTAAACGATGCGGCGAGGAAAGAACGTAAAGAGAACACGAAGAACTAGAACGATCATTGACCAAGCAAAAAAAACAAAGACCACGATGAACTAAATTTATGATGCAACAAGAAAAGAAAACAAGGACTAGCATAATGGTGGAACAAGGAAATAAAGGAAGAACACTAAACGAGATGGTGATGGAATAAGGGAAAATGAACATGGAACAATGATCAGCGCCATTGTCAGTAGCGTCGTGTGGCTTCCTTTGTGTTGTTTACGAGTGTATAATTTTTTCCATTTAATAATAAACTACCTGTGAAAGAGCAACGACAGCGCCACATTAATCCCCTTACAACGAGACGTGTCCTCTGTGCCTTATGTATATGTCTGTCAGTAGGGAAAATAAAGGAGTCATGGCCCCGAATAAATTAAAATAGTGTGCTATAACTGTTAAGTAGTCGCCGCCTCACATCTTCCCCACTACCCGCACCCCCTTCTTTATCATCCCCCCCCCCACCCCACCCACGCGCACCGCTTCCCTTCCTGGGGTGAAGCCGCAGAGTGGCACTCGAAGGGGAGGTGATTGAAGGATTAGGGGGGGGGGCACTCTCCTATCTGTAAAGTGCCAAGCCCTGCACCTTCCCTTAAGCTTATCTTGATTAACTCATTCTCGAGTGGCGTCACACTTTAGAATTTTGGTCTGGCGGACGCCCTACGGTTGTACTTATACTTTAGAATATCTACTTGTGAAATGGTTAAAGTAGATTGTTTCTTACCCATTCAGTGTGAGAGAAATAAAATTCTCATCTGGTAGAATAAATTTCAGGTTGTGACAGGAGAAATCTTGAGTGTTATTCGTGCTGACGCCATACTCGTACAATTTTGTTGATCTTCCGAGTGCTGTGTGTTGGTGTAAAGGTTACGCCGTCTCTATCTCTGCACTAGTGCCAGAGTCACTCATTGGTGGTGATACAGACCCCCGTAGCACAGACAACACTGACAGCCCCGCCACCTTCCCGCCACCTGCGAAGTCCGCCGTTAACAACGTTTTTACTTTATCGTCACCCTCTCCCTGCTGCCTGCCACACTTATACCCGCTCTTGAAGCAATGGATGGTGTCGAGTTCCTTCACCTGCGGCAGAAAGAAGGTGTAGTTCATTACCCTGTGAATCAGTAGTTCTTTAGGATCCGTAAAACACTGCGAGTGTGTGTGTAGTGCAGCTGCCTGCCCATGGTAGGCGTGTGCAAATCGGAGGCTACAGTACATACTTACCTTGTGTAGCTTGAGTTTCGATATTATACTTTTCTTATAGTAGTAGGTGCGGATGCCCACCACTTGATAAACTGTAGTGCATCCTTCAGGTGATTCTACACTGCGGGACAAATTATATTCTGTTAGGCCAGGAAACCATTTACTACGTTGTCCTGTAACCATTTAACCAAATGATTGCTTACCGGTAGTGGTCTGATGAGTTAAGGCGCTTCAGCTGGATGGTTCATACAGGCTTACTTCCTAGGGAAGGTTAGGGCCTGTTATTTATAAAATGCCACTCAGGGATCAGCAAATAATCATTCGCCATAAAAGCCCGCAATAAGTAGTCTAGCTCCGGGGAGGCATTGAAGAATTGGATTGCCTCTGTGCTTTGTTTAACCGTGCGCAGTGTCGACTCCATAAAGGGGTCTAATTAGCTCCGAGGAGGTGTGCACTAGTCTTCCCATATAGCGAGACTCCAAATGCCGTACAGCTGCTGTAAACAGGATAGGCAAAGACTTATCGCCTTATCAACTCCCCTTTTCTTACTGACTATTTCAACCTCTCAGTGTTCGCCGGTGTTGCATTTTCACTTTGTCATCGTTGTCTCAATGGCCAATACTCCTCTGCAATGTCTGCTTGAATTCCTTCCCCACTGCTGCAAGAACGTATCATCCGTCTAGCTACACATTCTCATCCGTGTTCTGTCCAACTGTAATTAAAGAGCTTGTCGGTATTCTTAGTTCTTTATGCACAGTTGGCATCAAAACTGCTTCTTGTCCTGCTTCTCTCTAAAATGGACTATGGCAATCAGCTTCGTGAAGTCACAACAACCGGCAGTGATTATTATTTAGACACGGGTTATTGTCATCAGCATTAATTGCCTAGGATTTACCAGGGTGGTTTAAAAATCATGGAAGGAAAAATAGAAGAGGTGATTGGACTATTGTTACCGGTAGTACTGTACAGTACTGTACTGGTCAGCTCCGAAACTCTCATCAGTATGTCTTTCTCTCTGCGTATGACCAGCCTTTTCATTGCAGTGTGTAGAAACAAATAACTCAAAGTCAAACGGCCACCCCTTACGGGATTATGGCGTCTGGCAATAGATAGATAGATAGATAGTGTAGAGACATCTCGTAATGAACGGATTTACATTGTGATTCGCTGTCTCTCCTTCGGTTGTCTTTGGGAAGGACAAAATTTTTACCGGCTTTTATCCTTTAGTTCCTTCTGTTTCCGTTAACAAATAACATTCTTGCTAATGTCACATGATATCATTCAGTGAGCGAAGCTACCCTATAAGCAGCGAAGTTTGTTATGGTGCCTGGTGGTCTAGTGGTTTGAGGAGCTCGTCGGTGTGACAGACAGTTACCTCAAGCTACGGTTCGAATCTAGAGAGGTGGCTAGAGGGTATTGATCACGTAACATCATCAATGGTATATATCGGTCACATACCCATGAATAAGGCTGCTTAGAATTGAGACTGTCAGTACATATATACATTCGGTTTTTTATATATATATATATATATATATATATATATATATATATATATATATATATATATATATATATATATATATATATATATATATATATGTCGCACATGAACGGTCCAGTGATATCCAGAATGATCAGTGTAGGTGGTGGTGGTCCAATGTGATTAATCTTTATCGTCAGCCGGATGTGCATACGCTGACGGTTCGGACTGGGAAATATCATGTAAACAATATATATGGCATTCACAGGAAACCAAGTTTATTATATGGGGTAGAATCATCTGGGAGTTTGTAGCAGTCATCGTCTCTTGTGTCAGAGTGTTTCGTACTTAGTGTGCACCGATATTTTGTTGATCGACTGTACATATATACTGCACGTACACACATTAATACATACATATATGCAGAAAGTTATTTCATTTTTCTTCCTCATTTTTTTTTTTTACATCTCCAGTTTAACGACCTTTCCCCTAAGGAGACAGCCAAACGTCCTGCGTTAACCACAGTAAAATGAAGATGATAGAGAAGCTCGCACTGGCAGTGTGGGTTTCTCTGTCCTCATCGGTGTTCACGACATTCTGACCCTGCATCTCAAAATGAAAAAGACTTTTCGACGAAATGGCGTCAATTTTTGTGGTCTCAGGGAGCCAGTACTGGGACCTCAGCACCTTGGAGTGGCAATATGGAACTGACTTTTATGCATTTTTTGACAAAAATGTCTGGACGTAGATAGTGTATTATGACCACGTGGTATGGGACAACCTGGTATTAAGCTTCAGAGCCTGTGCTCTCTCTGAATGCGAATGGTTGGAGCTGCTGTATGTTATATCCTACTCAAAGTACACATGGAGCCGCATTCTTGTCGGCTAACTAAGCTTTCTAGTACATCTAAACTAGCAGTTTATTCACCACTTTTCTCCTTTATATTCCCTCCTTATGTTACTCAAACCTTTTTCATATCGATGAAGTTTGCATAAATATATTACAGGAGAATGTTAATGCGTCATTTGCTGAAGTAATATGGCAGGAGGAGGTGGTGGGGAGCCTCCTTAGCCCACGAGTATACGGTCCCGGCCACTGTTTACCAATTGCACATCAAGAGATTAAAGAGTCGTACGTAGTGTCCCGTATGGCATGCAGGAAAGTTTTTTTTTTTTTTATGTCATGTCTGACAATTTAACCATTTCGTCCAATGACGTATTTAATTGATTTATTCTTGGTAATTCCAAACGATTTTTTCAGACTCGGGATAAACGTGTGCTGGAGGTAAATGAACGTTATACCCAACCTCCTCATTCGAAAACTATCTCCTGAGCTGAATAAAATCGTCTGTAGCCAGCAGGAGTAAACACACCACGTCACCGGACTGAAGGGGTTATGAGTTCTTTTCTCGTAGATTGGTGTCGCATCTTGGAACGCCAGTGTAGCGAGAGGAATTAGTACTGGGGTTTAGTTGTTTTGAGTTGGTTTAATTATCCTCAGTTCACTTTAACCTGACCTAAAATTGCCGTCTCTCTGCCTTGAATACTGAACTGTAACAAGAGATTGGCACAAAAATATAATTCTGTTTATGAAGAAACGTTTATGGAGAGAATGTGGAGCCAAACTGTTGTCTTATTTTGCCATTGTGCTCTGCGAAATAAGCTGCAAAAGGACAAACAGCTCTGCCAGGTTAAGGTGGACGAACTGTGCGTTTAATAACATATCATAACCCCAGCAGTATGCCATAAAAACACCGTTGCTGCTGATATACCACACTTGATGGGATTCCCGAGTCCAAAGATATAGGGAGGGCGAGCAGTGTAGACCTTGTATTCTTGTTAGGTTAGGAGGCCTTTTAGTACTTCTTTGTAACCGGTGAATTTTTGTACATGGCACGTTAATATTCTCTTGTCTGTAATTTATGCAATATGTTTTGGTATTAATGGGTTTAAATACCATGACAGAGGACACTATGGTATAATATTCAAGTAAAATCGCTAAAGAAGAGGTGCTAGAGTGGCCTAAGCTGGTTGCAAGATAGAGTGAGACATGACGACCAGTAGCTCCCCTTTAGACCTATCAAAACAATGACTTCTGGACTCAGGGAATGGACTGACTACCTCTGTACAAAACGGGATACATCAGTGAAAAACTCCTAATCAGCAGCTCAGTACTAGAGCCGTAAACGACTGTGTAGTGTCTTACCTCGTAACTCAGATTTTATGAAGGGATGGGGGCAATATGAGATCATCGTGCATTTCTTGTTTGATTTTGTTAAACGTTAAGCGAAGTTTGCCTTTCTAGTACTTTCTAGTGCAGGGTGAAACATCTTCCCGTATCATGTTAGTACTGTATTAAGCAGTCTGTATTACAATAGGAACTTATCGTATGGGTCTTTGTTCATCTGGCCCCATCCTCGCAAACCAATAGACAATAGAATAATGTTTGCCTTTCCTTTGTACTTTTTTTGTGCTACCCCAGAACCTTGCCCGCGTGAGTTGCCTTCAGACGAGTTTTTTCAGCTTAGGATACTTTTCCAACTGATCGGGTTAACTTTCAGCCATCATTGTTCCCTTCGCTATGAGATGTCCTTCCCTAGTTGAATAAAAGCGTCTTAAGGTCTATCTGTCTATAGCCAAACGCCTTAATCCCGTAAGCGGTGGCCACAAACAAATCGCCTCCTTGTCGCCCTGTCCCCTGTCATTTCGATACCCTCTTCCCAGCTCACACACCCCTCTTTACTCCATCCCTCCATCTCATCCTCGGTCTCCACCCCCATCCCCCCCTCCACCTCACTTACATACACTCTCCTTGTTAGTCTCTCGTTCTCCATCCTCTGAAGGCAACAGCACTAAACAAATAAGAGATTTCGTCGGGCTGAATGACTTAACCCTTTCAATCTCATGACATATCTTTAACTTTCTTCTTGTTGCAGACGACTTTACTTAGCTTCGGGAGGGATGTTACGTGGTTGTGGAGGGGTTAATGGAGACTGTTTATATTTTTAACTATGGCACTACAATTGATCTCTCCAAAACTTAATAAAAACGTAAGAAGAGACTTTGCAGGATGCCAGCTTGGGGGTGAAAGGGCTAAGGACAGGGGTGAGGTAGGGTGAGGCGAGGTGGTCCATAGTGGCACGGGTCTGCTTATTTCCCTACCATAAACCATTTCACCACCGCGCTGTAACTCTCTGTTCTTTTCCCGTGACGATTGTGCACACTTAGTTTGTCCTCAGTTCAGCGTAACCTAACCTAAGCTAATTTAAACAAACCTGTTCTAATCCTGACATAGTAACCTGTCCATACCCTGTCATAATAAACTAATGTAACCCAGAAGTGACGGACGTTTTTGAATTCGGGTGACCTGCATGTTAGTTTACTGTTGGTACTGCCAGACGATTTTATTCAACTTAGGTGAGGCTTCTCGTGTTGGAAGAGATTATTAAGTCAGTATCTCACCCCTCCAGTATATTAAGCTAAATAAAATTGTCAGGAAGTGTTGGAAAGACATCCTGGGCTCAGAGAGTTAAACAGCAAAGTGAGACAAGGGCGACACTTCCGAATATGAAGCCTGCGTTAATCCCTTCAGGTCGATCATGTATTTTTCATTTACGCTTGCTACCACCAGACGATTTTTCAGTCTAGGAAAAAGTCTTTTTTTTTTTTTTTTTCTATCGATCATTAGGGCCGAAGCCCCTGGTCATTAAGGTCATATATATATATATATATATATATATATATATATATATATATATATATATATATATATATATATATATATATATATATATATATATATATTTTAGTTTTTAGTTTTTGGTTTTTATTATTATTTTCTTAATTTTTTAATGATTACCTTATATTTTAGACAAAATACATATATATATCTAATCTAAAAACCCTAAATCTAATAACCAAACAGACAAATCGCTAACCTATACTCAAGCCTAAATATACAAATAACTAAACCTACACTAATGGTAAAAATACCTCAACCAAGAGAACACGATCGATTGCAGATATGTAATGGCATTCTACATTACATACCTGCACTCATCACCTGCTGACTGTCAGTCAAGGCGCAAAATAATATAGGGGACATCAATATATGAAAGAACCTGAGGAGCCAGGAACTATTCCATATACGTCAACTGTCGACCCTAATTAAGGTAACTTTTACAGGAAGGTATAAAGAATTTACGTATATACAAAACGTGGGGGACCTCACCCAGCAGACCACCATCGACTGCAAATGCCCAATACCTTTCTATATTGCACACTTGCACTCATCAGCTGGTGGCTGTCAGGCGAGGAACGAGGTTTAATGTAGGGGACGTCAATATTAGAAATAGATCAACAGGAAGCAGAAACTATTTCAAATACGTCAGCTGTCAACCCTAATTAATAGTACAATATTTACATATTTACAGTCGATAAAAACCATAAACATACAGTAAAAAAGTCACATCACTCTGATCAGTCCGGTCTCTCTCAAGAAAGCCATCAATTTATTAGTCATAACAATATCCCCATCACCCAGGATGGTGGAAATGGTGAAGGGGACCTCTGCTGCGTTGCAGTAATTTATAAGTGAAGCGCGTTCATGAATAAATCGCCGACAGCGCAGGATGATATGACTGATAGATAACACCGCATCACAGATGTCACAGTGCGGTGGGAATCGTCTTTCCATATAAGGTTTCATGTGAGTTATTACGGTGACATTAAGCCGTAAACAAGCCGACACTTTTTCTTCCAGGCGACTGGGACGGTTGGCAGTCTCCCAGTCTCCCAGGTACGGCTTACATGTTGGAATATTAAGTCTGGTCCACTGACCTTGCCACAGAAGATTTACTCCGAGAGAGACTCGACCGTAGATCACGAGGAACGTCCCAAGTCTCCTCGAGTTCCACAGCCCACTTTGCAAGTAAGTAAGCATGCTCATTGCCGTAGATACAACAATGAGCAGGCACCGAGATCAGCGTGAATGACTTGTTGCATGAATACAATGTAATCAACGATGCGGCCCTGGATCTCGTGGGAGTCCGTGGTGCAAGATGCAAGTGCCTGAAGGGCAGATTTCGAATCTGAATATGACAAATGAGTCATGCCGAGAGTTTAGAGCATAGTCTATGGCATTAACAAAAAAAAGTCTCTTAGTAGTGAACGCATTCATTTAGGCTGCCTGCAACCTTTCCAGTGTGAAAAGTTACCCGAAGGCGAATAGAATCGTGTGTAAGAAGGAAGACTAAAGTGGACCATTACGTCATCGTAGTGAAGCTGCTTAACTGTTTCGCTGTGATTGGTGTACTTTGCTATTTTCCTTAGGCTGACATCAGACGATTTTGTTCGGTCAAATGAAATCCTAGCACAGGGGTAAGGAGGAGATTTAGACAGGGTGAAGCAGGAGTAAGGCATAGGGCCACTTTACGAATCAGTTTGTTGAAGTAGCTCACACGCAGGCAGGTAGCAGTAGGGTGAAGTTGTGCGAGGCAGGGTTGGGGACGGTGACACAGTGATGAGGATGGCTGTGGCAGGGATGAGGAGGGACGAGGCTGGGGGTGTGGCAGGGGTGACACGTGCGAACGAGAGGGGCTACTTTAAGAACCAACATCTTGAACCATCTCCAGTTTCACATAGACGGCAAAAACTGGGGGGACTGGCCGAGGGGAGGGAGGGGAGGGAGGCAAGGCAAGGGATAAGGGGGAAAGGGAGAGGGGGAGTGGGAAGGGGGCAGAAGTAAATGACACACAGGGAAGGGAAGGGGGATAGTAGTAAAGGAAGAAAAAGCCTGAGTTAGAGAGAACGAAGGAAGGAGGGAAGGAAGGGAGTAGAGGTAAAGGAAACTAGTGAAGTTGTGAGGAGGGACATAGGGAGGGGAATGGACCGATGGGAAGTGGGAAAGGGAGATAAGCTGAAGGAGGGAGTGGAAATGAAATGAGTGGGGAAGAGAATTCAGAGGTCTGTGTGTGTGTGTGTGTGTGTGTGTGTGTGTGTGTGAGAGAGAGAGAGAGAGAGAGAGAGAGAGAGAGAGAGAGAGAGAGAGAGAGAGAGAGAGAGAGATGAAAGGTAGGTGAGGCATATAGGAAGGAAACGGTGAGAGAGGCAGGTAAGGGAGGAGACTGAGACATACAGGGAATTAGCCAGAGGGAATAAGGCAAGCGGAAAGGGAAAGAGGGTGAGATAAACAGGGAGAGAGAGAGAGATGATAAGGCAGGGAGTGTGGGTGAAACCAGCAGGGATGGAGAGATGATGAGGCAGGGAAGTGTGCTGAGGTACACATGGAGGGGAAGAGAGACAGGCAGGTAGGCATGGAGAGGTGGTGAAGCAGGCACGTAAGGGGAGGGAGGTGGTGAGGCAGGGAGGGGTGGTGAGGCAGATGGTGCGGTGTGGTACGGGTGACGTGAGGGCGTGCCAGTGTCACCACCCACTCACCGCCTGGCACTGTGCCTCACCTGGCAGTCTGCCTCACTACCCCACTGCTCTCACCTGGCACCGCGCCCCGCCCCTCCTGGCACACTGCCCTGCCTTGCCTGCCTACAGTTATTCAAGGCACCTCACCTCGCCCCCTACCGTACCTGGCACCGTGCCTTGCCCTGGCCTGCCATCGGTATTATTACTCACACTGCCCCTGCCTCACCCTCGCCCTTCGCTATGGCCCACTGCCAGACTACGCCGGCGACGCTGCCTCAAGCCCGCCCTACCCTGACCCACCTACTCCCCCCTGCCACACCCTGTCTCACTCTGCGTTGCCTCACTACCTACCTTGTCTCACCCTGTTCCATACTGACTCACCCCACCCTATCACATCCCTCTTCACCTCACCACACCCTGCCACATTACCGTATCCTGTCTCACCACGTCACCCCACCTAACCCCATGCTGACTTACCAGCCCCGTGTCACTACCCCACTCTGCCTTAGCTCGCAACCTATCCTCAAGGAAAGGAGAAAAGGTCATGTTACTCTTGTAAGGAAAGAGGCAGGCAGGCAGACAGGCACTTGGTGTGGTATGAGGAAGGAAAGCAGACAGGCATGCACTTAGGCAGGAAGAACTCAGCCAGGCTGACAGACAGTGAGGAAAGAGGAAGACCGAGGAAGAAGAAAGACAGTGAGGCAGGAGGAAGCCAGGTAGGAGGCAGGTAGGCACTGGGGCAGGAAAAATGCAAATACATAGGAAGCTGGTACCGAGGAAGGCAGAAGGGAGGTAAGAAGACAGGCAGGAAGAAGTGGTGTACTGTGTAGGTCGACTGTACTACACCGTCATATAATAGGCACAGCACAGTCTTATACTCTCTCTCTCTCTCTCTCTCTCTCTCATCCTTATTATGTAAGGAGAACCCAAGGAATTCTTTGGTTATGTGAACAGTAGAATTACGATTAGGAACAAGATTGGACCATTGCTTGATGCAAACAGGGTTTTGTAAAACTCTGATTATGAGACAGCAGACATCCTGAGTCCCCACTTTTCATCAGTGTTCATTGAAGAGGTGGGAGGCGACACCACTAAGCCAGGCATTAATCATGAGGGTGACTCTTTAGAGAATGTTTGGTGCACTGGAGCAGAAGTGTCCGAACAGCCTGGTATATTAAGAACCAACAAATTACCCGGGTCCTGAAAATTCCTTCCAAGAGTTCTGCAAGAAGTTTGTGGCTGAGTGGCCTCATACTAGTGGAAAAGTTCTATTGGGATGGAAGGACTCAAATGTGTCCCCCATTTTTAAATGTCCAGGAAATTACCACACAATCAATCTTACATCTGTAGTAGGAAGGTATTTGAAAGGTATAGTTGTTGCAGACAGAACTGTAGATCATCTAGAATGAAATAATTTACTGTTTGATGCACAACATAGATTTAGGTGGCATCGTTCATGTTTGATGACTAAATTTTTCCCCTGCATGCGTCTTAAACATGACCAATGCCAGCCAGAAGACGTTCATTATTCCGACTTCCAGAAGGCCTTGGATAAAGCACCTCATCGAAGGTTGATGGTAAAAAGTCATCTACTTTAATTTTGAGAACTGTTATCATGGACTGAGAATTATTGACTGACGGGTGCCAGAGGATGGCAGTCAGTGGGGAAACGTCTGACTGTATATCAGTTACATGTGGAGTGCTCGGAGCTTCAGTTCTTGGTCCATTATCATTTATCTTTTACATCAGTGATAGTACTTAAAAATTGCTCCTCAGTGTTGGCTCCTGTATCGGCAAAATTTTTCCACTTATGCATCCGTACCTCAACTTTTTCAGCCCCTTGGAAAGAAGCAAATATCCATCCTGTTCCTAAAAAGGGGGCAACTTCTGATCCATCAAACTATAGACCAACTGCAATAACTTCCATTCTCGGTAAAGTTTTTGAGACACTGATTAACAAACACATAATCAAGCATCTAGAAATCAATAAATTAATCAATGATCGGCAGTATGGATTTAGACAAGAACGTTCAGCTGCAGACATTCTTTGCCTTCTAACCCATCAGATTAACAAAACAATAGACCAACATGGTGAAACACACACAGTAGCACTTGATATTTCAAAAGCATTTAACAGAGTATGGCACCAGGCCTTATTGTCTAAGATGTCACACTATGGCCTTGCATCACTGGTTCCTCTAATTTTTTCTTACCTTCATAATAGAAAAATACAGGTCATGGTAGATGGAATTTTTTCGAAGTTTCATTCCATAAATTCTGGCGTACCTCAGGGATCACTTGGCACCAACCCTCTTTCTCATTCATATAAATGACCTCCTATCTGTCACTCACAATCCAATACACTCTTATGCTGATGACTCGACCCTTCATAGTTCTTTCACATTTAGTCCCTCGTTTACACAATTTGATATTATAAATTCCCAAATAAACACAGCAACCAGGAACGAGGGACCTTTCTAAAATTAATCAGTGGGGACAAACAAATCTGGTCTCATTTAATGCTCAGAAAACTAAATACATTTATTTCTCCAATAGAAAGAATCCCTCAGACTCTCACATAATTTTAAATGATGTCAGTATTCCCATATCCACTACAATTGATATCATAGGTGTTATTCTAAACCCCAACCTAAGCTGGACAGCTTACGTTAAATCCCTTGCTAAAAATGCTTCTAAAAAACTGGGACTTATGTACAGAGTTCGTGAGTTCTTCACTGACGAGCAGATGGCCACAATATACAAAAGTCATGTGCGTTCTCAGATCAAATACTGTTCACCACTGTGGAGTGGATGTGGAGCGGTTGCATTGAGGCAGTTGGACAAAATTCAAAATAAAGCCATTAGATTAATCAATAATCCTGCCATTACGCAAGACCTTCCTCCATTATCAGTACATAAAGATGTTGCTTCTTTAGCATTATTTTATCGATATTTTTACCGTAAGTGCTCTGACGAACTGGCTTCATTTGTGCTTCCCCTTCACACTTTCTCCCGAAATACTCGGGCAGCTGGGAGCGCCCATGAACTCTCACTCTCTCCCCCACAATGCAGAACCTCTGCTTATCAAAATTCACATATCCCCAGAACTACTACTTTCTGGAATTCACTTCCTGGTAGTTGTTTCCCACAAACATTTAATCCACTTCAATTCCAATCCAGTTGTTATAAATATATTATGAATGGAGGATGCCTTTAGGCACATGGACTTATTTTTTTTCCTTTGTTTTTCCTTCCTCCATTCATTATCTATAAAAAAAAATCATCAGCTGAAATACAAAATTTGGAGATAATGCAAAGCAAGGATTCAATGCCACAACATTCAACAAGACAGAAGAGCTATGAAGAGACTTGGTTAAAATAGGGACTTGGTCTAAATGTTGACGAATGCCATTTTATTTGGACAAGAGCAAGGTGATGCACGTCGGTCAGTCAGTTCCAAGGACCAACTACATTTTGTAAGGAAGTGCAATGAACAGTACAGACTTTCAGAAAGATCATGTTCTGCAAACAGTGCATCAAAGTAGAAAAGGAAACTCAGAGGCTCTAGGGGGCAGTTTAGGTACAGAGACAAGGAGGTGGTCCATTCTCCGAGTATTTCTCTACCATGACACATCTGGAATATGCTTTCCAGTTTGGCTCACTAACCTTGAAGAGAGATGTTGCAAGGCTGGAAACAGATCCCATTCATCAAACACATGGGATACCAGAGAAGGACGTATGCAATGGGCCTTTTCTCATTAGAGAGTTGGCATTTACACAGTCAGTCAATTGAGGTTTTCAGAATCCTGTGTAATTCTGAAAACACAGATTGCCAGCAATTTAGTTTAAACAGCAACTGGACGAGGAATCGTGGATGGAAACGTGACATGAAGCATTACCACAATGATAACTAATTTCATCGCATACAAAGTCTACAATACCTGCAATCAGCTACCAGCACAGATAATTGATATTTCCTCGATAAAAGCACTTCAGAGCTAGGTTGGAAAAAGTTTGGTTGCATGAAACGCGGAAGCATTCAATCTATCACCACTGTAGATTGAATGTTTCCTCCTTTCCTGCAAAATTTTCTAGACCGACCATTTCACCCCCGGTTAGGTACATTGCGTCGTCCATGCCCATTCTTGGCTGGAAGGGGAAGGTGTGAGAACCCTCATCGTTACTATACTTTTCTGTCACTAGTAGAGTGGCACCGTGCACATGGCCACTTCATTCATAGTATCTTCTTGGTATGAGTCATAAGACATTTTGTGGTACTACTTGTCTTTGTCACTCTCTCACACACACACACACACACACACACACACACACACACACACACCAGATGGGTTTATTATAAAAACTGTACATCACAGAAAAATATGATTTTTTTTTTTAATGTAAGAAAGAAGGGACCAAATGCCAGGAGCCCGCAAACCGTTCCTTCCAACAAAAAAAAAAAAAAAAAAAAAAAAAAAAAAAACAATACAGAAGAGAGCCAAATTCAAGATCCGGTCATTTCGAGATGCCTGGACACACTGCGTTTGAAAGACTGAAGATCATAGGAAGTAGGAAATGCAGACTGAGGGAGACAGTTCCAGAGTTGACCTGTTGCATAAATGATGGACTGGGAGTAACGGTTAACTCTTGCATTAGAGAGTTGGACAGAAAAGAGATGAGAGTTTGTTGCTAGACGGGTGCTACGCGCCCGTCGTAGAGGTGGAGGAATACATGCAGACATTTCAGAGTAGCAGTGACCATTGAAGTAGCGATAGAAAAGAGATAAAGATGCAACAGTGCGGCGAAGAGACAGAGGTTGAAGGGAGCCAGTAAGAGGAGGAGAGTTGATGCGACGAAAAGCCTTTGACTCCACCCTATTGAGAAGAGCTGTATGTGCGGATCCTCCCCACACATGAGAGATGTACTCTACACTGGGGCGAATAAAACCCGTGTATAAAGTCAACAACTGTGCTGGGGTAAAGAAGGTACGGAGTCGGCTGCTAATATCCTCTTAAGAAACCATTGTCCTCAGCAGGTATATGGTCCTTTGGTACACAGAATTTCCCGTAGCACCTCCTATCACATATCCCGGAGTATGTACGCCTTATCTTGTTAGCCAGGCCACCTTTGGTCGTGAGGTCCTACATCCACAGAACATTAAGGCCGTGTCTAGAAGTGTTCATAGTGCTAATCTTTGCCACCTTCCAGAACCTCCCTGCACCCTTCTTCCGATAAGCAACACTTTATGGACACACCCTGGGTCAAAGACTGCATCATCTCTGGTTGTGCAACTTTTCACAGACAGTAGGCTATTGACGAAGGCTTGGTGTATTGATGTTCCAGTAATGACAGGCTCTTCTTTGAAAAGACTACGGGGGATACATTGACTTTTGACAAGAGCCACGTCGAGCCCACGTATCAACTCTGAATCCGGTGACTTTTTTTTTTTTTTTAATTCCTACTATCACCAGCTGATTTTTCTCACATTTAAAGAGACATTTGGAAGTAGAGGGGTTAGATATACCTTTATTAACCCCTTCACTGCTAGGATGCCCTCCCAATCTTCATTAAATCGACTAACAGCGGTAAAAATAGAAGCAGAAAGGTGTCGTCGGATTACAGGAGTTCATAATTATGTGCGCTCATGTTGATTAGCGTTTAATGTTGGCACGAGAGGCCTCACGAACCAGAGGGAGACAGCGACTCCCATTAACTCCTGATGTAACCCACGACTCATATCCGCACTGCACAGTGCTTGACCAATTTCCTGGATTCAGCGCAGCCAATAATGAAATATCGTCACTCACAGGTGGAATGACACTTAACCTGAGCAGGTATTCTGTAATTCGATGTGCTCAGCAAATGTGAGTGACTGACCATTGCAATACATCAACGTATCGCACAGTTTGATTTGCCCCCCCCCCCTTTTTGTGTGTCAGTAAGAACTATTTCCTCTCTCTCTCTCTCTCTCTCTCTCTCTCTCTCATGTTTGACATCTTCGTTGATCCTCCCCCCCCAATTTTAACATACAAGATCAAAGTCAACCAGTCGAGTTACTTATTCAGTAGCGCTTGGTTCAGTACTTAAGGGAGAGCGGCTTGGATGAGAGAGAGAGAGAGAGAGAGAGAGAGAGAGAGAGAGAGAGATTTGGCAAGTCTGAATAAACTCTGAAATTCAAGAGTGAGAGAGAGAGAGAGAGAGAGAGAGAGAGAGAGAGAGAGAGAGAGAGAGAGAGAGAGAGAGAGAGAGATTTGGCAACTCTGAATAAACTCTGAAATTCAAGAGTTTGCCTTTTTACTGCCGATAGCTATAGTTTGGTTCACCTCCTCCGTGATGGGTAAATTAAGCGTACGTGATGGTTGGTGAAAATACCCCTGCATTACGAGAGATCTTACGTCATTCCTTGGTTGTTTGAATATTACCTTTTCATAATCACAACTCAAGTATTACATTCCAGATCGTACTAAACAATTTTATTTGAATGGGGACGTTTCACAGGAGCTGAGAGTGTTAGTACCATCCATTTTTACCCATACATGATCGTTGCAGCTTCAGTTTTCTATTCCACTTAATTTCTGGCGATTTTACTCACCTGATAGTCACAGGAGCCTGAGAGTGTTAATAATGGGGTGCAGGGCTGGCTTGACATTTTGCAGAGTTGCCCAGTTACTGCCCATGAAGCTGCTTGCCTGTGACGGATGGCCTGACGTAAATATGAGGATGGTTTTTGATGCATAGGTAACCGTCTTCCGGCTTTGTTTATGTATTCAGTAATGTAGGTCAGTGTGAGTGATGATAAAACTTCTGAGACTGTCCCCACCTTCTCTCCCTGCCCCCCCACCTCAAGCAATCGGATCCCTTCTTCGCCCTCTTCCATTCCCTTTCCCCCATCTCTCCTCTTTCCGTTCCATACTTTCCACCTTCTTCTCCTTTCCTTTCCATTTCTCCGTTTCCCCCTTTCCCTTCTCTCCCGCATTTTTCCCTCCCTGCTTTCCTTCTTTCCTCTCTTCTATTTGTCTACTCTCCTCCCATTCTCTGTCCTCCTTCTCATATTTTCCTCTTTTCTTTCTTCTCTTCACTTCCTTTCCCTCTCTCTTTCCCTTTCTATTTCTTCCTCCTCTCCCATTCTTCTTTCCCTTTTTTCTTCGTCTTCCTTACCACCTTTTTTCTCACTTTCCATGTTTACCACCCTCTCCGTTTCCTCTCATTTCTTCCCACCCACCTGCCCATTCCACACTTTCCCATCTTTCCTCCCATCCTTCGCCTACCCACTTCCCCTTTCTCCCTACCATCTAATCCTATCCGTGCACACTTTGTCTCTTTTCTTGTCCATTTTTTTTGGTCACTTCTGTCATTTTTTCCTTTTCTTCTCTCCCTCTCTCTTCCCTTCCTTCACACTTCCTGCCCAACTCTTCACTTGTATCCTTTCTCTCCATCCCAGCCTTCCCTCATTTCATACCCCTCTCCACCCCAACCACACCAGTCCCTGCTTTGCGCCTTTCCCCTTCTCACCCTCAGTTTCACTCCAGCCCCGACCCTCTTCCTGCCGTTCCCAGTTCCAGCCCCTTCCCTCCCCTGCATCTTCCCCACTTTCGACCTCTGTCCCCCTTCCCCCCATGCCCCTCTCCCCTTCCATCTCTCCCCCTTCCCCCCATGCCCCTCTCCCCTTCCGTCTCTCCCCCTTCCCCCCGTGCCCCTCTTCCCTTCCATCTCTCCCCCTTCCCCAGCCCCTAAATATGGCCGCCCCACCCGCGACTCCCTGACCACACCAAGAAAATTTTGGCTCAAGTCGATTCCTTTGTGCCCCTCCTGCCACGCCACGCCCTGCCCTGCCATGCTATGCCCCACCCCACCCTTCTTGGCACCGATCCTGCCCTCCCTGTCGCACCCTGCCCTGTCCCTCTCTGCCTTGCTTCACCCTTGTGCACCCTGTCTTACCCTGATCTTTCCATATCTTCCTCTCTTTTATCTCAGTTATCCTTTCCAACCTTTCCCTTCCCTACCATACCCTACTCCATCTTGACTCAGCTTGTCCCTTCCTATCTCACTATCCCTTCCTCCTCAATCCTACCACACCCTACCCCTCCCAGTCCTGCCCTGCCCCACCTGACCCGCCTTGGCACCTTCTTCCCTGCCCCACCCCGCACGCCGCAAAAGTATCTCTGTATTGGCTCTCGTGCCCTCCTCTGTTGGACTGTTTATCTCGGCACGGATTCAGGTCGATTTTTATAATTATTTTTACTTGTGTCATGAGATGCCAGGTACATGAGAGCGTCCCGTGCTTACTTGTTGATAGAGTAATTCAGTCACTGCGACGCCCGGACAACCTACATCGTCCCACTTCACAAAGTATATTCCCCCACCCCGCCTCGCCTTCCTCTACCATCCAAGCTCAGCCTACTTAGTCCTTTCTACCCATCCCTGCCCACTTTCTACCGCCCCTCATTAAACTTCTTGGACGTCTGTTCGCATTGTTGACACATACAGCTGTACAGTACTGGGTGTCCATCTGCACAGGGTGTATTTGCCCCACCCTGTCCAACCATCGTAACCCACCCCCACCCATTCCTTTCTACCCACACCACCCATTTCTCCCTCATCTTTGACTTGCACTTTACCATTCTTCCTACAGCATCCTTCTTCGCGACATGTATTGTATTTCCCTCGGTATCCACCTAATTCGGCCCTTTCTGCTGCTGGTATGGTGTGGGTGTGTGTGGGTGTTTTATATATATATATATATATATATATATATATATATGTATATATATACACTGGGTATAAGTTACGTATTCTTTTAGCCCATCCACATCCATCCCACACACTTGTCTGTACCCACCCCATCCCGTCTTGACATACAGGAATAATCACAAAAAGCATTGACCCGATGTGGCTTATTTTTGGCATATGTTTTCAGAGGTGTGACCTGAATAGTTCTACCAGTATGTTGCCTTAAAGTGACATGACGGACCAGAGATGATATGAAAACACTTAAATAGTCTGAAGCAGTCCTGAATAATG
Source organism: Coenobita brevimanus (assembly GCF_032717465.1). Classification (NCBI taxonomy): domain Eukaryota; kingdom Metazoa; phylum Arthropoda; class Malacostraca; order Decapoda; family Coenobitidae; genus Coenobita; species Coenobita brevimanus. The sequence continues at coordinate 41,443,440 of NC_136966.1, forward strand.
TCTGATTTCAACAAGGGTAAAGTGAACTTAAACCACTTGGATGAACTGATGTGGCGGGAACTAAATTGATCAGAGTAGGCTCGACAGGATGCTTAAGCCCTGAGCCAACCTAACAGGAACTGCATGGATCTGAATAGAATTTCTCTCAGACTGAATAGATATGGAGGACTTGAATGTATTGTCTTTAAATGATGTAAATGGACCTCAGTTGTCTCGTTTCCTTCACTCTAATGACATTTTTTTTATTAAATTATTGCTCCCTCCAGACAATGTTATTCATCTTTATGCACTTTTTGAATTGTAGGAGTTAGAATTATCCTTCATTAACCCTTCCAGTACCAGAGGCCGAATGAAGTCATCAGGAAGTAAAAAGAATAAACTTTTAAAATATGACATCGGATTGAAAGGGTCAAGCTGACTTGACTAGACCAGGTTGTTGTGATGGATCTGATATAATGTAAAATGGCAATGGTGAACCGGGGTGAACTTACTTATTCTGAGTAGATCTGGCTGGTTCTGAATGGCACTTACCGGACCAGAAGTAATGGATCGAGTCATATTGCACATGAAGGATCTGCATGAATATTAAATGGTCTCAAAGCTCCCAGCTGAACCTTAATATCCCTGAACTGACTTATCTGCCAGGACATGAACTGACAAAAATGGATCTTGCTTGCTGTGACTGGGTCTGAGCTTGGCTGGAAGGAGCTAAACAGTCGATTTAATTGTCCCGGAAATGACTTATAATGGCCATTGGAATAGTCACTCAGGAATATCAGTGGCCATTTTGACTGTTGTTCTGATGATTATGCTGGCACAGCACAGATACACTGTTGGCAGAGGTGCTTTTTATACCTGAGGAGCAAATTTTTTGAGTGTCATATGATTGTTTTGTTGTTGTACTTTTAGAAGGAAAATCCTGATTTTACCATTTCCGTGCAGTGACATCTTTGTCGTATTTATGTTGTCAGTGAAATTTTGTATTTTGATAGATGCTCACCCCGGCCATGTTTTGGGAAGGTTGGAACCAACGAGAGTGGCCCTCGCGGGGGAGGAGGCAATCCCAATGGGTTCCAGCAAAATCATTGTGCAGGACCATAGCTTTTAATGTAGGGGGAAAACAATGCCTATTGGTAGCTGTTTACCCCGACTACATTTTAGACAAGGTTGAACCCCCAGTGACCACCCTCATGGGTGGGAGGAGGGGCGGTTCCAAGGATGGACGGTGCTACAGTTTTTTACCTAAGAATAAGAAAATTTGCACAATCTTAAATCCTTACCGAGGCCACACTTTAGGCAGGGTGAGACTCCCAAAGACTACCTTCCAGGGAGGAAGATCCCCAAGAGTCCTGGCCAAAGCGCTAATGCACAGTCATGTTTTTTAACATTTAGCATACTGGTAGACGTTCACCCTGGTCACCTTTTAGACAAGGTGAGATCCCCTTCCCCCCCCCACCACGAAGTGCAGAATGGTTCCAGGAAGGGACAGTGCCACAGTATTTACATAGGCACACGAAATTTTGCACCTTCACCCGGACCAAAGCTTATAATGTGTGGGAGCCCTGGGGTTCGCCCCTCCTCCTTTCTCCTAAATAATCATTTCTTTCTTGCAATATTGCAGAGGTGGGTGCGGCATATCAAAAGTTTCCAATGTCATATTTAAGGTTTCATTAACTTGCACCTTGCCAGTCAGTCTGCAGTGCCCATCTTCGTGGGGATATACTGCGTTACGCCCCACCATATACTAGTCCGTCCCGCCCACTCCTGGCCGACCACTTTTGTTAGCAACGCCAAAGGTTTAAGCTGGCATGATCAAAATGTTTTGTGTATTATGTACTTGTGCATCTGTGCTTGAGTGTATATGTTAACAAAAAATTTCTCATGAATGCCTGATGCACTTTGAGTCAGACGCGGCACATACGTTGTGTATGGATGTGGGCAGAAGTTGTTCCATACTGGTGACCATCGATCAGAGTTGATCTTGGGTCAGGGTCAGAAGTCAGGGTATGGCATCGCTGTTTTCTCTGGCCATTTTTGATCTACTTCTGATTTATGCAGCTGCCATCCAGGAGACACACACACACACACACACACACACACACACACACACACACACACACACACACACACACACACACACACACACACACACACACACACACACACACACACACACACACACACACACACACACACACACATTCTCTCTCTCTCTTTCTCTCTCTCTCTCTCTCTCTCTTCTCCTCCTCCACCATTATCTGTATGTTTGATTTTCTTTCCTTCAGTTCCCATTTTTCTTTCATTCTTTCTGTCTCTCTCTTTCTTTTTCCTCATTCTTCAGCACTACCTGTTCCCTGTGCTGACGTGTGTATGCTGACCCGAGCCAAGGTAAGCAGCACACATTGGGTCGCGTCCTGGTGGGCTTAGGAGACTCAATGCCGCCTCTCCCGTATCCCATAAAAGTATTTCGGCGCGTCACTTTCACCCTCTGCTGTTGTGACGTGGTTGGCGGGTTTTGTCAGCTCCAAACGATTATATCCAGTTTTGGCCAGATTTTCCCCCCCTTTTTCTTTTTCGTTCTTTTTTTTTTTCTTTTTCATTTTTTTTTTTTTTAAGTGGAGGGATTATTTACAACCACCATTACACCATCCATTAACAGAACACTCCAAAGCTTAGCACAGTGTCTGGAAGAAGAAATTATCAGAGGGGTTAGTGATTGCTTGTGTGTCTTTATACCCTCGTAACACTAACACTGGTTGCATAAAATATCAGAAAATACTCTAACGTGTCATACATAATACACCTTAACTCTCAGGTAGGCTAATAAAATCATTTGGTACAGAATAGCAGAGTTGTCCCAGTCATTAGCGGGTTAATGATGACAGCATTAACACAAGCTCTTATTACCTTGTAACATAAATAAAATCATGTCGTGTTAGCTAGAATAAAATGCTAGAGTTCTCCCGACCATGAGAAGATAAAGCACTGAGTAGACCATACTGTATAAACTCAGGTAAAAACACAAGCAAGGGTTAGATTAGCAGACTCAGTTAAATGGTCGATATATTGATAGACAAGTAGCAGTGAAGGTAGAGGATAGGTATCAGGCTTTGGTAATAGATCGATAGAGTAACTGAGAGAGAGGATGCGTGTTTGGGTGTGGCTGAAAGTAGAGGATAAGTATTTGTCCTAACAAGAGAGAAGTAAATAGACTGCGTTCATAGTTATGGTGTATTGAAAGATGATTGATATTAGGCTTATGTAAGAGATAGCCAGGTTGATTGATGGCGATAGAATGTGTTCAGAAACAGAGAACACACACACACACACACACACACACACACACACACACACACACACACACACACACACACACACACACACACACACACACACACACACACTGGCGCAAAGGAATAGAACGCTACCCCAGTGTTTTTATTACTCTCACTCTCCTCTCCCCTCCCCTTCCTCTCCCAGTTTCCCCCATCCCTCCCTAACCTTCCTCCCTCCTCCTCCTCCTCCGCATCTCCCTTACGTCACCTTACTACCCACACCGTCTCGGGCATACACAAAGAAGCGGTTAGCGTAGGTACGGAATAGTTATTGCTCTCTCTCTCTCTCTCTCTCTCTCTCTCTCTCTCTCAAGATTCGTCTCAGTTCGAGTACACATTATTTAATTCTTGCTGCCCCCAGCCAATATTGTTCATCCTAGGACAGCACCCTGGTAGTGAAGGGTAAGAAGGTTCTCTCCTAATCTGGGTAAAGTCGTGTGGAGGATGCAAGAGTGTTATGTAAAATGTGCGTCGTTGGAGCGAAGGGGCTAAGGTGGGCCCAGGAAAATAAATCCCCGAGAAAAAGATGCCACGTAGTCCTCAGTGCCAACTAGAATGCGACTCAGAGCCAGAATTTGCCCTTCCTTATGGTGGCCAAGTGTCCAATCAGGAAGGGGTGTGTGCAGTGAGAGTGTGCATGGGTAAATATAGTTGGCCGTGTTTGTATGTCAGTGCGTGTACCTGGCGTCCGTACCAACACACACAGTGCATGTGGAAGGACGCATTATAGTTCGTTTTCTTTCATTTGGCCCAGATTTTCGTTCTTTTGCAGCCTATTCCCCGTAGCTCAGTGGCAAAGTAAAACAATGCTACTGCTCTACATCCTCTCCATATAATTTCATCGTGACCAGCACCGCATTTTAGTGTTAATCTATTATTGCAGCTCAGCATTAAGATGGAGAGATGAGTTTTAAGCCATGGTAAAGTGAACAGAGTATGGTAACACTCACTTTAGTCCCTCCAGTATGATGTAGAGGAGTTACAGTTACATAAAACTCTCCTTAGTGATACAAAACACTGTTGCTCACAAATCTTCCACTACGAGGCAACTGCTTTCAGATGAACAGCATCTTTTGGTGGTGGCAAAACTAGAACACTAGAACAAAAGAACCTCCATCGCGCTGAAGGGGTTTACCAGAGTCTACTTCTTACCCGTTCACTACAAAAGGCCTTCCAAATGTAAAATAAAGTTATCTGAGAGAGAGAGAGAGAGAGAGAGAGAGAGAGAGAGAGAGATACATACATACATACATACATCCTGTACATATAGATACAAAATAAATAACAGAGGCAGAATCTGTGCACAGATGTGTGACATTTCCTGAAGTTTGCTTCTTGTATGTAAATACAGTACATGTATTTCCTCGTATTTGTTACTCGTATGAAAAGAATCATACAAACAGGCTGCAGGGCACGTCTGAACTGAACTCTCCACGTACTGTAACCGCGTAAAAGCTAAAAAAGAACCCGTGTCTTTATTGGTGATGGATTTGGTGGCTGCAAGATCCTTACCCCTCAGTGATTGGTACGCGTCCATTTTTTTTGTTTGTTTAAACTTCTAGGCCTGCAAAACAAGTATATCGGCCTAAATATTAATCCGAGGAAGGAGAGTAAAGATACCAGGCCCAGCTTTATTAACAGTATTCTTTAAGCAAACTGGCCCATGAACAACGACGTACGGCTGTGACAACGAGCATTGGTAGGGCCGAGAAGGAAAACAGATAACCAGAACATTTTCCCTCCCCGAAATGTAAAAATGCGTTGTTGTATTGGCAGTGTTAAATATAGTTTTGGCGGAGTGTAGTAACGGTTGGGTATGGTGGTGTGGCGGTATTTTAAGCCCATGGTAAACACACCTTTCCCACGTCAACAAAGTCCTTCACGGCGGCACTGAACACCAGCCAGTCAGAGATCGCACTCGTATACTTTCTTGAGCTTAATACTCTCAACACGGTGGCATCTTTATTTTGATTTTTTTTTTCTGTCTAGAGACGGTTTAATTTTCCTTGGGAGGAGCTTTTCTTACTTGAAAGGGAAAGTTTTAGTATTTGTTTACCCTTTCACTGTTTGGGGCTCTCATAAACTGAATAAAGTCGCCGTGCAGCAACAGCAGTAAACTACAAAGAGACTTCGCCTTAGGCTGTAGCGGTATTTTAAGCGATCTAGTAAACACACCTTTCCCACGTGAACAAAGTCCTTCACGGCTGGGTTGAACACCAGCCAATTAGGTCTCATATCCATAAATTATTTTGAGTGTAACCCTTTCAGCACGATGGCGTCATAGTTAGTGTATTGCTATCCAGAAACAATTTAGTTCAGCTCAGGAGGGACACACAGAAAAGGAGGGATAAGTTATAATTTTCATTTACCTTTAAACTACTGTTTTACTGTTTGCTGCTTATCGTTATGTAACACCAATAATAAAACATAAAGACGTCCTCGTGTTGACGGAATAAAGTCGTGTAAAATGTTGCCGGTTTATACTTTCATTTCCATTCATGCAGCTGTCAAATCCTTCCACAAGCAAACTCGTGGGCTAAAGTTGTATATATGCTTGCTCCTTTCGTTTATACTTTCATCTTCATTCCTACAGCTGTCAAACCTTTCACAGCCAAACTGTCTTGACCTTGGGTTATGACTGAGTGCTTGTTTATACTGTGAGGTTCACTTATACAGCCACCCCCATACCTTCCACACCCAAACTTGAGTCAGCATGAATCCTTTCAGCCAAGGGATTACTTTTTGTGGCTGACACCATACTAGTTTATGCAACTGAGCAGACAGTCTTCAGAGTGAAGGGTGTCTGCACATTTCATTAATTTCTTCAGAACGAGGCCGTGAAACACATACACACATACACACACATACACACACACAGATAAATCTTGCGAATACCAAACTGTTTTACTCAGCTGAGGAGAGACCCTCTGGGTGAAGGGGTTAATGCAACAAAATGAGACGAAACTAATTTCTGAAACTTATTGATTTTCACGGAGAGGCATTTTTATAAGTAATGATAGACCCTCTGGCCACGGTGGGGGTCCCTGAAGGAAATAAAATTGTCTGCCGGTAGTTGGAATAAAATACCAAGTTGTCAGTAATCAGCCATAGTGTTCATCGTGACAGTTTGTGATGTGTTTTGCTTCAGCGTATTTATCTGTTATGAATAGTGGTCAGAATATTATACGAAATTTACATATCGCAGTTACAGTAGAAGGTTCAGATCCTTTCTTACTACTTCATGAGAGAGAGAGAGAGAGAGAGAGAGAGAGAGAGAGAGAGAGAGAGAGAATCCAGGCTGTACGATCTATTTGGCAGGTGAGACGTGTTCCGCTTGTGGGTGTTGGTGGTTGTGCTTCACTGCCATGGTTACGTCAGTGCCCAAGGTTGCCGCAGGGTGTGACACAACTGGACACTGTTTTTATACTGAACAGTGTACCAGGCGTAGACAAATGGCATCTGAGCCATCGCAACTCCATAATGTATTACTTTATTTTTTTTTTCTCTCCAGACAGATTTGTTAAACTAAAAAGATTGTGTAGCTGTGAAGGAGTTAATGAAGGATGTATCATTCCCTTCCCAATCGGTATCTTCCCAAAGCTAAGTTTCGAAGGTATCAGGAATAAGCTGGAAGATAGGTCACGGGATTCAAGGGGCTAAACTCTGTCACGATAAGGATAACTCCACTACTCAAATTCAGCTGACGCCGGGCGATTTTATTCTGTTGAGTTACAGGAGGCTTAGTGTTAATATTGTTACCATAAAATCTCACTGCACCAGATAATGATACTCAACGCATTCACTGACATGTCCTCTTTTGTGGCAGGTGAATGAGGAGATTGTACTGAAATTTTGGTTCTTGTTGGAGAAACACTGTATCAACGTCACTTCGTACTAACCGACCTACTTCCGCTGCCAGTGTAAGCAAGGTGCACCACTTCATTCCCCACCACCCACCATCTACTTAGTCCCGCCCACTCCTGTACATTCATCTATATATGCTCCTTTCTTCACAGGGTATTCTCCTCTCATCATGCCCCGTCATCCACTTCCATCCACTCCCATGTAGCCAACTCCACCACATCTGCCACCCCCCCCTCTGTCTGTCTGTCTGTCTGTCTCTCTGACCCATGATTTGCAGAAGAAACCTTTACTGGCTGACTTGCAATGTCTATCCTCACAGGATATAAACCTTTCCCCCCTAACACTATTTCGCTCGCTTTCCCCATTACGCGTTCTCACCCCAGTTTCTATCTTTCTAGCGTTTCTCAACCGGGGTTCCCCGGAACCCTAGGGTTCCGCGAGAGGTCGCTAGGGGTTCTGAAAGAAATAGTGATAAATAAGCTAATACATGTAAATGCATTCTTGAGTCATTTTTGTGTTTAATTTCATATTCGTAATTTTACTATACACGTACGGCATATTCTTGGAAAATTTTTGGGTATTATCATAAAGTCTTAACCTGTTATATCATTTAAAATTATAATAATTATAGGGAATATACTTAGCGACGTCTTTACGGCGCCAGTGAAACCGCCTTTAGTAGTCAGTATACAGGAGCTATGCGTGACGATTCGTGTATCACCAAGTGACTCACTGGAGTACAGGACATGTGTACAGTCTCCATCAGTTCTGTCTGTACTTCTGGCGTGCTGGTACAGTCCCTCATGCACCCACGTTATTTAGTAAATGTTACCCATTATTTATGGATTTTATATGAATTTTAAAAGTTTAAGTATGTTCATGATTTTTTTTGTTAGTTTATGAGAAGTTTGTGTGTTTTCTCTCTCTTCCAAGGTTAGTGCTTCTGTTTGCTTTAATTTGCTTCAGTTTTATTTAAGTTATATTTATCAAGTTATTGTAGTAGTACTAGTAGTTATTACCAGTTTTCGTTCTGTTTATGTGTTATATATGATATTGGTTATTTGTTTATTTTTTGTGTGTGAATGAAAACGTCCGTATGAAGTCTCTTAAACATGCAGTTTGATTTCAATTATTTATTTATTTTTATTTATTATTTTTTGCAGTGTCAGTAAACTTGAGAAAAACGTAAGTTATTTCTTGCTTAAACCAGTTATCAGAAACAAATATATTATGTTCTCCTTGTGAGCTTTAAGTCTGAACAAGAGAAAGATATTAACAATGATATATAATAATTTTTATGTAAGGGTTTCCTGAGACATGAAAATTATTTCAAGGGTTCCATAAGGGTAAAAAGGTTGAGAAATGCTGGTCTATACTGTATATATATATATATATATATATATATATATATATATATATATATATATATATATATATATATATATATATATATATCAGACTTCTATCTATACGACCCATTTTGCCAATTTACTTCTCTTCATTCCCCTCATCTCTCCTCTACCCTTCATTGCTCCTTTTTTCTCTCTCCTCTCCAGCCTCCCCTTTATGTCTGGTGCAGACGGGCAACCCATCTGTGCCAGACGGACTGCCTTTGTTACCTGTGTTCCTGTTTTGCAAGTGAGTGTTACCACCACCTGGGCCTCACCCTCACCTGCCCTTACTCAGCCTAAGGGAATATTTTGTTATTAATGTGCATTTACTGCTACTACTACTGTTACTAGCAGTAGTTGTGGTAATAGTAGCAATGTGTGTGTGTGTGTGTGTGTGTGTGTGTGTGTGTGTGTGTGTGTGTGTGTGTGTGTGTGTGTGTGTGTGTGTGTGTGTGTGTGTGTGTGTAAGCGAGGGATCTTCTGCCTCACATTAGTTTCGCTAAAATATTAAAAAATGACAAAATTGTACGAAAATGAAAAACAAAAAAGAATGGGCAATGCAGCGCTCTTGCAACTTTCCGTCTACCCAAGCATATACCTCCTCACCTCCCTGCACACTTAACCAAGCGCATAACTGCCCTCACCCCCCAGTCTTTTAGAGGTGGGCGTAAGGCGAATCCCTTGAGGTCACATAACCTGGGCTCTTCTGATTCCTTGCGCAGGTTACATTGAAATCTCTCGAAGAATTATTTTATTTTTATATTTATAAAAAAAAAAAAAACTACTTAAGACACAGCATTCTACCTATCATAAGGCACCATTTCACCATAAGACACATAACTATGTGAAATTTCATGACTATAGTGAATACTTTCTGAGTTCCGGCCTGGAAACAAACTCTCTACGCCTGGCCAGCCACTCAACCGTCCTGCCGCCCAGCTTTTCAGACGGACAGCTATTGATTCCAGTGATAACAACACCCTCCTCTGACTTTGTCAGGTGGAGGGTAAAAACTTACCTTCCTAATTTTCTGTTGCCCGGCTTCGACTCGACAGTAGTTCCTGGGCACATGAAGAAAAGCTTCTCTCATTCGTCTATAGGAGACTAATGTATATAAATTTATACATATCTATATCTACACATATACCATATAAATAAAAATAAATATATATATATATATATATATATATATATATATATATATATATATATATATATATATATATATATATATATATATATATATATATATATATATATATATATATATATATATATATAATCACAGCTAAAAGGCAAACCGTGATGGTTTCCGGAAATTATTTTGGATTAAGGAACACTGGAAATGATTTTTAACAACTATTTCATTTGAAAGCGTTTAATGTTTCTAGCGTGATGCTTAGCACTAAGTTCACGTAACCGATAGACGGATATATAGACGCAAAATTAAGATTATGGAATTATAGCTATGTTTATACTGAGCTGCATCGTTAGCATACTCGTTTCATGATGTGTGTGCTGCGAATTTATTGCCTGAACGCAATTTGTTGCAGACAGTTAGAGTAGTTGCTGGCTGTATGCTACTTCCAGTGCTAGCATATGTTCACACCCTGGCGATTGTACAGCACATACATACTGTAACACACAAGCACAGCCATTACAACACTTCAGTTTTCACATAGGTTGCTGCACTTTTTCCCCATCTGTACTTCGCGAGCCTGGGGAATGTTTAATTCTGGATATCACTCTTCCATTAAGAAGGTCTGGTCATGCTGTGGATTTCATATGATCCGGTACAAATACAAATGCTGAGAATATATAAAGCGTCCCAAAAGCCGACGTACTATTTTCAGGAGGCGATTTTTTAGGTCATTCTAAGCCATAAATGTTCAGTGAAAATATATCAGATTCGCAGCGGTTATTGAGTAAAGGGCATTTAAATATGAATGGTGGTAATTGGAGAAATTATCCATTTCCATCTCATGTTACCATCCTCTTTAATCTTCATTACTTTGTCTGTAATGAAGAAAACCTAAGTAATATTAAACAAAGACTTAGTAAGCTGTCTAGCCAATAATAAAGGAATAAAGAGTGCATTGATTGGTAACATGGGGTGGAAATGGATCATCTTCCTCATTATAACCATCCAGCTTATAATTCTTTTTACTCCACAGCCGTTGCGAATTGGACATATATTCACAGAACATTTATATCTTAGACTGACCTCATGAATTACCTGCTGAAGTTAGTACGTCAACTCCTGGGACACCTACGATTTGATAATGTGTGTGTGTGTGTGTGTGTCTGTGTGTGTGTGTGTGTGTGTGTGTTTGTGAGTGTGTGCGTGAAAATGAAAGGTTGAATATGTGTTTCAAAAACTCTTTAAGTGTCGCAGTGTGCAAACCCTTTGTTGGGTCTGTACACCAGTAATCACTTATGGGTTTAAAGACTAATTAACCCTTTACCAGCCCTTGCAGGTGTGGCAATTAATAAATGTTTCATTAATCCTTTATAAATTCACGGCATAATAATTCTTCAAAGGCCTTTTATTTTTACCAATAAATATAGGTAATGGGGCCGATATTGTGTTATATCGTATACATCCTTGTCTGTTCAAAGAGTTTATGAGTTACCTACCTGACTGATAGATATATCTATCCATCTATCTATCTGTCTATCTATTTATCTACATACTTAGGCTGCTTCCCCCAAAGAAAGGGAAGTAGCCGAGACAGGACGACACACTTCCAATTTACTCACACACACACACACACACACACACACACACACACACACACACACACACACACACACACACACACACACACACACACACACACACACACACACACACACACACACACACACACACACACACACACACACACACAGAGCTTGACTTATTATGTTGATATCTATTACCAGTCTCGTAAAAGAAACAAATAAATGCACAGAAATTTTTGTGTGTCATGATTTCTGACAATTTCGCGCCGTTGCGTGTTACGCTATCGCCAATTTTTAAATATATATTTTTTTTACACACCCCGAGCTTATACTGACCCGACACAAAAAGAATTAGTTCGATATTGATTAATATTCTCATGAAAGAAACGAACAAATGCACAGACAGACACACACATACAAAGCTTGACTTTATTATGTCGATATCCATTACTGTTCTCATAAAAGAACAAACAAGCGCACAGAGACATTTTAGTGTGTTGTAATTTCTGACAATTTTTCGCCATCGCATCGCGGGCGATCGCCAAAGTATTTGTTTTATATTAGTCTCACACTCCCTGAACATAGCCCGACCTAATGCAAAAAGAGTTCGTTCGATATCTGTTACCATTCCCGTGACAGACACCAACAACTGCACAGACACATACACAGCTTGACTTTATTATTCACATTATAAGGAACCTTGTTCCGTTCAACCATTTTTTTTTGGCCTTTTAAACGAAATGAATATTTGGTTCGTTACACTATTTATATGGCCACTGACCATTCTTAATAATTTGCATAAGTTGCAAGTGATTTAGTAAAAATGATCCCTGTCAGATAAGAAAGAAACATTGTATACTTTTATGAAGACAGTGGTTGCATGCATTGTAGGGGTGATAAACGTTTTCTTCCTAATAAACCCATTTTTATACCTAAATTTTTGCTAAAGTTTTGTAATAAACCCCTTCTAAGCTATTAAACGTGTTCTAAAACTATTCCTAACAGTTTATGTATGCATATATATATATATATATATATATATATATATATATATATATATATATTGTTACATAGCCTATGATGTCATCATCCTTTGTGTAATTTTAACGCACAGTATGCTGCATGTTTGATCACGAGCGTGTTCTGCCTCAGTTCCCCCCTTCTACCGTTATAGTAGAGTAAGTCGTCCTTTCTGTTGTTCAGAGTAGGATTGTCAGCTCTTTGTCCCCTATGGCTTCATTTGCGCGTCCTTCTTACAAGTTGTATCAAGCTCTGCTGGCCCCTATATAATGAGCTCAGTCTCTGCATTATTGCCACTTAGATCTGCTCCTCATTTTGTTCACATCTCTGTCCTCCCCTGTATGGTTATTATTGTGAGTGCTCAGGAAGTCTCCAACCATCTAGCAGCTGTGTAATTTGAGTATAAGTGTTGCTACATTTTTTCTTGTACTGTGTAGCATAAGTTGTTAATTCTTGGGCCTAGTGAGGTTTTTGTGATTAATGTAAGGTTTTATGTCAGCCAATTAATAATAATATTTTGTATCTGTAATAATTTATCTTGCATTAACTGAGCATTATCCAGTGTATTGTCATTTTATCAGGGCTGACTTAGATAAATTTACTCTTGCTAATTTCGTGTTAATAGAGGCTATTGCAGTTAACCATATATTTAACCTGTTTTTTGCCATTACATTATCCTTATGAGTCCTGAATGTTTTGTTGTTAGTTTGAGCATTAAACTTTAACTTGTAATTTTACCTAACTCTTTTGTTTTGAACCTGGAACTTTACGGGACAGTAGTGATTTTTAGTATTCTCATTTAAAGTGTACATTATCTTGCTCTGTTCCGTAACATAAATTTGGCGACCTCTTATCAGGATATTCAGGATATTATCATAAGGATATTGCTCGATATTTTGTGACTGTGATTTATTCATGATGTCTACTATTACTACACTTGATGAAGCCAAAGATTTTTTGTCAAATGTGCAAACAGTGTGTGATGTAGAAAACAGAACAAAGAATGAACTTAAGCTTGTTGCTCAACAATTGGGAATTGCAGTTCACTCTCATCATTCTAAAGATCAAATTGTTGGCATGATTAATAAAAGCTTGTTTAATGTAACTCCTCCAAATGAGCAAACGCAGATTGAATTAGCTAAGCTACAGCTAGCCCTGCAGGAGGCTCATGTGAAGGAAGGTGAATTTCAAGCACGTGCTAAGGAGGCTGAGTCTCAGGCTAAGGAGGCTTGTGTTAAGGAGGCTGAATTTCAGGCAAATGCTAAGGAGGCTGAATCTCAGGCTCGGATTCAGGAGGCACAGATACAGGCTCAGGCACAAATTGAACTAGCTAGGATTCAGGCAGACCATGAGTATCGCATGAAACAAGGTGGAACTGGATCATCTAGCTCTGATGATTTTGATGTGGATAAAAATGTTAAACTTGTCCCTCCTTGTAATGAATCTGATTTAACAAAGTATTTTCAGTTGTTTGAGAGGGTAGCTACAGGTTTTAATTGGCCAAAAAAGTATTGGCCAGTACTCCTTCAAACTGTTCTCACCGGTAAAGCTCAAGTAACTTATGCATCTTTGCCTCAGGATCAATCTGATAATTATGATGTAGTTAAGAGCTTGATTCTTAAGGCCTATGAACTTGTTCCTGAAGCTTATAGAGTAAAATTTAGGACAACTTACAAGCAAGATAAGCAATCCCATGTTGAGTATGCAAAAATCAAAGAAGATCTGTTAGAGCAGTGGTTAAATCCTAAGAATGTGGATTCTGATTTTGGTAAATTTAAGCAGATGATTTTGCTGGAGGACTTCAAGAGGTGTATTTATAAAGATGTAAGCCTATATCTTGATGAGAGAAGAATAGATAATTTGTCTGATGCTGCAGTTTTAGCTGATGAATATGTTCTCACTCACAAGAGATATTCTAGAGAAAAAGGGAAAGCTGAGAGTAAGTACGTTGCCTCTACTCAGAGTACAGGTAACAGGAAAGAGAATAAAGATGATGTTTCTCAGGAAGTAAATACCAGCTTCACCTCTAGATTTCAGAAAAGTAAATGTACTTATTGTAGTAAGCTTGGTCATACTACGGAGAAATGTTTCAGGAGACAGCGTGATGTGAACAAAAAGGAGTCTTTAAATATTCAGTCAATTGGTCTAGTGTCCACCCTTGAGAGCTCCCAGAATTCTTTAACCGAGTTAACTGAACCTGCTTTGAGGGGTAACTTAAATTCTCATGATGGAGCTCCTCTTTTGAGCAGTAACGTGGGTGACACTCTCAAGAGTTCATGTGCTAATTTCCTGTCTGATGGTTTTGTCAGTCCTCTGGACAGTAATGACAGGAAATCAGTTCAAATATATCGTGATACAGGTGCTTGCCAATCCCTTATGCTGACCAGTGTTCTAGGCTCTAATGTTAATTCCTCTGATGAAACTGTAATTTTACAAGGTGTAGGGAATAATTACTTCTCTGTCCCTCTGTGCAGAGTGAATTTAGAGTCTGGTTTTGCTAATGGTTCCGTTATGGTTGGGTTGGTTGAGACACTCCCAATGTCAGGTGTAACTTTCTTACTTGGAAATGATATTGGTGGAAGTCAAGTGTGTCCAGCTCCTCAGTTGTCTAGTGAGCCAGTGGCTGCGTCCCAGGATTGTGATGTCCCTGATGTGTTCCCTGCATGTGCTGTCACTAGGGCTAAGTCTAAAGTTACTGGTGATTTAGAGGATAATGATGATGATGATGTTATCCTAGCTAACACTTTTCTTGCTAATTTGGACCACTCACCAGATGAGGCAGTACCCCGTAGTGTTGATAATTTGTCTCGTCAAGAGTTGGTTGAGTTGCAGGTTGTTGACCCGGAGTTGAAAGGTCTTGCTAACTCTGCTTGCAGTGAGGAAGAGTCAGCTGGTGCTTCTACTTGTTATTATATAAAGTCAGGAGTACTTATGAGGAAGTGGAGACCCCCAACAGTATCAGCCGACTGTGAATGGGAGGTTGTCATCAAGTTGTCATCCCTCGTGTTTGTAGGCAGGATATCATTAGAGTGGCTCATGATTCCAGTTTGGCAGGACACCTTGGAGTGAGGAAGACTGTGGCACGCATTTTGAAACACTTCTACTGGCCAGGTATCTTCAGGGATGTTTCTTGGTATTGTAAGTCTTGTCACACTTGTCAAGTTGTGGGGAAGTGTAATCAGACCGAAAAGGTTGCACCTCTAGTTCCCATTCCTCCTTTTGAGGCGCCATTCACCCGTGTGTTGGTGGATATTGTGGGCCCTCTTCCTAAGACTTCTTCAGGATTTTCTTATGTGTTGACCCTGATTGATATGGCTACTCGTTATCCTGAAGCCATTCCACTTAGAAATATCTCAGCAAAGAACGTGGTTAAGGAAATGCTAGGGTTCTTCACAAAGTTTGGTCTGCCCGAGGAGGTACAGTCAGACCGGGGAAGTAATTTCATGTCAAATGTTTTCAAGCAGTCTCTGAAAGAGTTGGGCATCACCCAGATCACGTCTTCAGCTTACCATCCCCAGACCCAAGGAGCGTTGGAGAGGTATCATCAAACACTCAAATCGATGCTAAAGAAATACTGTTTGGAACATCAGAAAGACTGGGATAAAGGTCTTCCATTCGTTGTGTTTGCCACAAGAGAATCTCCAAATGAATCACTGGGCTTCTCACCTTTTGAACTACTGTTTGGCCATGAAGTAAGAGGACCCCTTAAGCTACTCAAGGAATGCTGGCTGTCGGAGGAAGATGACGTCAACCTGCTGGAGTATGTGATGAAGTTCAAAGAGCGGCTGTCCACTGCTTTACAGCTGGCGAGAGAGAATTTAGGAGCTGCTCAGGAGAAGATGAAGACTTGGTATGATAAGAAGTCCAGGTTACGCCACTTTCAGCCAGGAGATCAGGTTTTGATTCTGCTACTGGTGCATGGGCAACCTCTTCAAGCCAAGTTTAGTGGTCCTTATTTCGTGGAGAAGAAACTCAGTGATGTCAACTATGTCATCGCCACACCAGATCGTAGAAACAACAAGCAACTTTGTCACATCAACATGCTAAAGTTATATCACAGGCGGGACGAAAATAACCCAGTCTGCACTTTAGCTGTTCCACCCGAGTCTGCAAGTGAAGCTCTCCCATGCAGTATGAGCCTGAGTGATAGTTTGGGGAAGAATCCTGATATCATGAATGATCTCCAGACTAAGCTTTCTCATCTAGCTCCCGAGGAAAGGCAGGAGTTTTCGGCATTACTGCAGGAGTACCCGCAAGTGTTCCGTGCCAGTCCAGGAAGAACCACTGTGTTGATGCATGATGTCGATGTTGGAGACGCAAAGCCAATTAAATTGCCTCCTTAACGTGTGAACCCAGTGAAAGTTCATCTCATCCAGAGGGAGCTTGGCTACCTGTTGGACCACAAGATGATTGAGCCCTGTCAGAGCGAGTGGAGTTCTCCTGTCACTCTAGTCCCTAAGCCAGGTGGGTCACAGCGGCTTTGCATCGACTACAGACGTGTTAATCAGATAACCAAAACAGACACTTACCCTCTCCCTCGCGTGGAAGATTGCATAGACAAGATTGGAAAGGCTAGGTACATAAGTAAGTTTGATTTGTTAAAGGGATACTGGCAAGTACCTATGACTGAACGTGCTAGGGAGATCTCATGTTTTGTAACACTAGGAAAGAATTTTGCATGTTCTGTAATGCCATATGGTATGAAGGATGCACCAGCCACATTTCAGAAGCTCAGGCAGGGTGTGTTGTTTATATTGATGATGTATTAATCTTCAGTGACAACTGGAAAAATCACCTATGCCATGTCAGTAAATTTCTTGAGCGTTTGGTTCAGGCTAATCTTGTAGCTAATTTATCAAAGTGTGAGTTTGGTCAAGCTAAAGTTCAGTACCTTGGGTATGTAATTGGTGATGGACATGTTGCACCACCAGGAGCTAAGGTCAGGTTATAAGTGATTTTCCCAGACCTAAAAGTAGGAAAGAACTACAAAGATTTTTGGGAATGGTAGGTTATTACAGGAGATTTGTTCTTAACTTTTCTATTCTGGTATCACCACTTACAGACCTACTGAAAAAGGGAGTTAAATTTGTCTGGACCGATAACTGTGAATCCTCTTTCAACAAACTTAAAGCTATCCTATTAAGTCAGCCAGTGCTCGCTACTCCAAATTTTGCTAAACCTTTTAAGATGGCTGTTGATGAAAGTGATACAGGAGCTGGGGCTGTTTTGCTGCAAGAGGATGATCAGGGTATTGAACACCCTGTATCTTATTACAGTAAGAAGTTCACTCCACCTCAAAAGAACTACTCAACTATTGAGAAAGAGCTTTTGGCCTTGATTTTGGGTTTACAGCATTTCATTTTATATGTGTTCTGGTTTTGACCCCATAGTCATTTATACCGATCATAACCCACTGAAATTCCTTAGTAAGTTTAAAGATAAAAATCAGAGATTGACAAGATGGAGTCTACTTCTTCAGGAGTATTCATTAGACATACAACATGTCAAGGGGAAAGAAAATGTTATTACAGATTGCTTATCTAGACTTTAGACAGATTGTTTTAGAGTAATAAGAAATTTCCTTTGTAAATTTCTTTTTCTTTGTGGGGAGGTGTTACATAGCCTATGATGTCATCATCCTTTGTGTAATTTTAACGCACAGTATGCTGCATGTTTGATCACGAGCGTGTTCTGCCTCAGTTCCCCCCTTCTACCGTTATAGTAGAGTAAGTCGTCCTTTCTGTTGTTCAGAGTAGGATTGTCAGCTCTTTGTCCCCTATGGCTTCATTTGCGCGTCCTTCTTACAAGTTGTATCAAGCTCTGCTGGCCCCTATATAATGAGCTCAGTCTCTGCATTATTGCCACTTAGATCTGCTCCTCATTTTGTTCACATCTCTGTCCTCCCCTGTACGGTTATTATTGTGAGTGCTCAGGAAGTCTCCAACCATCTAGCAGCTGTGTAATTTGAGTATAAGTGTTGTTGCATTTTTTCTTGTACTGTGTAGCATAAGTTGTTAATTCTTGGGCCTAGTGAGGTTTTTGTGATTAATGTAAGGTTTTATGTCAGCCAATTAATAATAATATTTTGGATTTGTAATAATTTATCTTGCATTAACTGAGCATTATCCAGTGTATTGTCATTTTATCAGGGCTGACTTAGATAAATTTACTCTTGCTAATTTCGTGTTAATAGAGGCTATTGCAGTTAACCATATATTTAACCTGTTTTTTGCCATTGCATTATCCTTATGAGTCCTGAATGTTTTGTTGTTAGTTTGAGCATTAAACTTTAACTTGTAATTTTACCTAACTCTTTTGTTTTGAACCTGGAACTTTACGGGACAGTAGTGATTTTTAGTATTTTCATTTAAAGTGTACATTATCTTTCTCTGTTCCGTAACAATATATAATTATATATATATATATATATATATATATATATATATATATATATATATATATATATATATATAGGCTATATATATATATATATATATATATATATATATATATATATATATATACTATATATATATATATATATATATATATATATACATATATATATATATATATATATATATATATATATATATATATATATATGTCTTACCAGGATGATTCATTGGCAGGACAGAATCACTGGTTGATGTTGGTCCTGTCACCCTAAGAGAAAAGATCAGTCTCGCTGGATATCAAGAAACAAGGTAAAAAATCAAGTCACAGGCACACCGTGAAATTGTGTACACTAGAACCAGTAGGCGACAGAAGAAGACGACATTTTGGCAGGACTGATGTGAAAGAAGAGCAGAGGATAATGAGTGAGGCAATGTCAAAGAATGAGTGAGGTAGGATGAAAAAACGATGAGGTTTACCAGATAAATGAATGAGGCAGAGCAGAGAAACGGTTGAGGCAGAGCAGAGGAATGATGAGATTGAGCAGAGGAATGATGAGGTAGAGCAGAGGAATGAATAAGGCTGAATGGAATAACTGGTGAAGCAGGACAAAAGCCAAGGCAAAACAGATACGATAGTGTTGAGGAATGAGTGAGGCAGGGGTGAAGAATGAGTGAGGCAGGGGTGAGGAATGAGTGAGGAGGGGTGAGGTATGAGTGAGGCAGGGATGTGGAATGAGTGAGGTAGGGGTGAGGAATGAGTGAGGCAGGTGTGAGATATGATGAGGCACAGCAGAGAAATGAATGAGGTAGAGGTGAGGAATGATGAGGCACAACAGAGGGATGGGTGAGCAGGGGTGAGGCATGAGTGAGGCAGGGGTGTGAGGTATGAGTGAGGCAGGGGTGAGGTATGAGTGAGGCAGGGCATGAGGTAAGGGAAAGCAGGTGGCACAGGTAGGAAGGAAGCCAGATGTTGGGGCTGGTTTGGCAGGGTGTTGGCTGAGCAGAAAACATTGCGTCCTTCTCCCTATTAATTGGACGGCGAAGCACTTGGTCTTATTTGGGTGTAAATATTTTCTCTAGATTGGCGTCATTTTGCTGTCGGAAGGTTTATTATTGTCGTGAAGCGGGTAAGTGAAAGGTATATCACACCTCTTTGACTGGAAAAATCTCTCTTAAACTCAGCATAATGGTGTGGTAACAAGCCTGGTTAAAATGTAAATAACGTCCGCGAGATGAAGGCGATAAAAGAACGATGGTAAGGAATAGAGGAAAGAAAGAAGGAAGATGTGCTGTATTTTCAGGAAGGATGGAGAGAATATAGGAGGAAAGGAAAGGAAGTTAGGAAGGAGGGAAAAGGAAAAGGAAAGTGGGAAGGAAAGTAAGGAAAGAAGATAAGAAAGGAAAAAAAGGACGGAGGAAGGAAGGATAGAACGAAGATGTGAGGGAATGAAGAAGGTAGGAAGGAAAAGTAAGGAAACAGCAAGGAAGATAAAGAAGGAAGGAAATAAGCGGGAAGGAAGGCCAGAATGGAGGAAAGAAAAGAACATTTGATTATAGTAAGAATGAAGAACTAGAAAAATAGAATGTAGAAAAGCAACACAGAGGAAAAGAAGGGAACAAGTAAGGAAGGAAAAAGTAAAGAAAGACTAATAAAAGGGATGTAGGAAGAAGAGATGGAAGGAACGAAAGAAAAGGCTTGGAAGAAAGGAAAGGAAAAATGCAAGAGGACAGGACAGAAATAAAGGAAAGCAGAATGAAAGGAAGAAAATGATAAGCAAATAGGGAGAGTAAAAATGAAGGAAGGAAGGATAGCAGGGGGAAGAAACGTAGGTGGGAAAAAAAGAGGAGATGAAAAAAAATGTAAGGTGGGACAGAGAGTATGTAAGTAAGGAAGAAAGGAATGAAGGGAGGCGGTAAGGAAAGTAAGAATGAAAAAAAAGTCAGAATAATGGAAGAGGGAAATAAAGCGGAACGGTATAGGGAAAGGAGAAGGAAAGGTAGGAATGAATGAAGGAAGAGTGGACGGAACGAATATAAAGGGCTGAAAGGAAGGGAAGAAGATACAGTAGAGAGAAGAAGGAATTGTAGGAATGATGGAAGGAAAGAAAAATTTTTTAGGACAACCGCAACTTGACAAAAAAGGAAGGAAAGGAATTAAGTATATGGGAAAGGACTAACGAAAGCTCAGACGAAAGGAAAGAGAATTGAGATGTTGATAAAGCAAAGAATGAATTAACGTGTGAGTGAGGGCAGGGGGGGAAGGGAGACGCGTGAGAGGCGTGTGAGTTGGTCGCTGAGAGGGATTATATTCACCCTCTCAGCACGATGTCGTCTTTATTATTTTATTCTTCCCACGACCATAGGCTTTAATTCAGCTTAGGAGAGACTGTGGGAGCTGGAGGAGGTAGATAAAGCCTTCATTAACAACTTCAGTTGATGGTGAATTTCTTAAAGTTCTATAAAATGGTCTAGCAGTAGCAAGAATAAGGTAAAAATGCGTTATCTCTCTCAAGGGATAGATAGTGTACAGGAGGTGCACTGATGACAAGTTAAAAAGGAAGTAAGGAGGGAAGGAAGAAAGCAAAAAGAAAAAAGAGACTAAAGAAAAGAAGGTAAGAAGAAATTAGGGAAGAAAGTAAAAGCGATCGAAAGGGATAAGGAAACGAAGATAGGATGAAGGGAGGAAACACGGAATGAAAGAACTTAAGAAAGAACGGAAATAATAAAGAAAAAGAAGATAGGAAGAAATTCGAGGGGGAAAAAAATAAGGAAAACGGAAGGAATTAAAAACATTAGTAGGAACGAAGGAGAGAAAGACGGTAAGGATGGATGAAAGGAATATAAAAAGGAAGGTAGTAGGAAGGGAGGAAGCCACAGGATGAAGGAACATCAGAAAGGGCGGAGGAAAGGAAGGAAGGAAGGAAGGAAAGGAGGAAGGGGAAAAGTGTAGGACATGTTTGGTAGCTACCGTATTCATAGAGATTTCGCGCCCTTTTGCCCAGATGACGTAATATTGACTTCTTTTTTTTTTTTTTGTTATCTACAGACAATTTTCTTCAGCTTAGGGAGGCTTCTCGATCTGGAGTGTGTTATAGTCTTAATTAATCCCGTCATTGCTACATATGGCCTTCTTTAACCCCTAATCTACTGAAGGCCTTTCGGAAGCTCAGTGACATCAAAAGAATCCAGTGAACGTGGCGGCCTGGGGGTGACGGAATTTGAGATATATAGGTGTTCTAAAGAGGGAAGAAAGATGGCAGAACGGCAGGAAAGACGAAAAATGGGAAAGAAGACGGAAAGGGTAATGTGTGTAGGCGGGAAGAAAGAGAAGGAAGAAGGTAAGGGAGGAGAGTGTAGGAAAGAAGGGAGGTAAGGAAGAAGGGAAAAGTGTGTGAAAGAAGAAAGAACGGAGAGGAAAATGGAGAGAGGAAAGGAGAATGTGCGAGGCATATGTGGTATGTGTTTACACTGATTAGATTAACCCCTTCAGTCCGATGACGCATTTTTCACGGTGTTCTTGCTGCCTTCAGTTTTATTCAGCTTTGGAGAGGCATTTGGACTTGGAGGAAGTAAATATATCCTTCATGAAGCCACGAAAGGCCTGTCCAAGTAGCATAAAAAAAAAAAAAAGTGAAATGGTAAAGGATATAGAGACGATGCACTGAAGAGGAGAGAGGGAAAAACACTAGCACGGTAATAAGGAAGGAAGGAAAAAAGTATGAAGGAAAAGAGTGTAGCACGGAAGGAATGTGGAAAGGAAGGGGAGAAAAAGTAAGGAGGAAGAGACTACAGGAAGAGGGAATGGGGAAAGTGTTTAGCATGAGTGGAAAAGGAAGGAAGTTAAAGGATATAGGTAAGTCGGGAGGGTGAAAGAAGGAAGAGAAATATTAAGAGAGGAAGGGAAGGCACATGTGTGGAGGAAGAATGGATGGAAAGTGAAAAATGGGGAGAAGGAAGAATAAAGGAAGGCGGGACGTAAGGAAGGGACATTGGAGATATAGAAAAAAGCAGGAGGGACGGAAGGAGGGAAGGAGGGAAGACAGAATGGCAGAATATAGGATGAAGGGAAGGTCAGAGGGTGATACACGCTTGGTAGCCGTTGAGGGGGATTGTATGAACCCTTCCCTCAGTAACGTAGTGTATGTTTCATTTCTGCTACTGCCAGACGATTTTATTCAGCCCAGGATCTACTTTCCGTACCATGGAGTGTATGTATAAAATCACTGACCCCTTCACTACAAAACATTAACCAATAGAACATACGTCAACCGGGTGAACTGTGGGCTTAAGTCATCCATCTCCTGCAGTCCATCATCCTCCTTTCGGGGCATTGGGAGGGAGTTGAGGGTGTGTATAAGCCGTCAGCTCCTCTACACGGCTATATCAGTGTATCCACGTGAAGGCGTCCCTCTCCAGCACGCGTAGGCTAAAGAAGGTACACTGAAGGGACGAGGAACACAATATATATACCAGAAGAAGGGAAAGAAGAACGAACCTAAAGAAAAACAAATGAAGAAACAACGGGATGAAGGAATGGAGAAAGGAAGGAAGGAAAGAGAGAAGGCAGGTAGGAATAAAGAAAAGAAAGAGAGGAAGGAAAGAAAGAATGAAGGTAAGAAGGGAAGGAACTCCAGTAGACGTGAAGAAAGGAAGACCTGAAAAACTATAAGAAGGGCAGGGAATGCTGTGTAGGAAGGAGGGAAGGAGGAAGAAAAGGTAGGAGGGAGGAGAAAAGTGTGAGACATGTGTGTTAGCCGTTCGCAAGGATTATTCTAAGGGTGGAGAGGTGTGCTGGAGGGTGGAGGAAAAGAAAGTGGGAAAGAAGAAAGGCAGGAAGAAAGATGAAAGAAAGTAGGAAGGAAGGACGAGAAGAAAGGAAGCACGAAAGAAAGGTTGGAAGAATCAAGGATGAAAGAAAGAAGAGAAGGCAAAAATGTAAACAAAGAAATGTCGGAAAGGATAAGGAATGAGAGGCGGACGAAAGGGGTGAAAGAAAATAAGGAAACAGGGAAGGGAGAAGAATGTGAGGGGAAAAGACTGAACGATGAATGCAGATGAGAAGGGAAAGTTTGTGGGCGGAAAAGAGAGAAGGAAGAAGATACGGAATTAATAAAGGAAGAAGAGGGGAGGAGGAAAGAGAGAAGGGGCAAGTGTGAGACAGGTATATAAGACCTTCGCAGAGATTATATTGTGGGTGTAGAGAATGTGCAGTGAAGAGGGAGTAAAACAAATGTAGGATGGAAGTAGATAAGAAAATTGGGATAAAAGGACGGATGGAGTGAATGAAGAAATGCAGGGAAACGGGTAACAGCAAGGGAAAGGAAGGAGAAATGAAAAAAGGAAAGAAAAAGGGAGGAAGAGTGTGTAGGAGGGAAGGACGGAATGTAAGGGGGGAGAGAAGCAAGAAGGGGAAGAGAGAAGGAAGGTAGGTATAAAGAAAAGCCGAACAGAATAAGGAATGAGGGAAGGGGAAATTGTGAGACATGTGTGGCAGGCGTTGGCAGGGATTATATTAAGGGTGTTGAGAAGGTGCAGTGGAGAACGTGACGGACTGGGAGAGAGAGGGGATGAGAGGACTCTGGGAGGTGGGGGGTCTGGGGACAAGGAGGAGAATTAGTATATGGATGGATAATGGGTAAAGGCGTGGACAGGGTGGAGATTTGTATTAGGGCGGAGAAGGGAAGGGGGAAGATGTGATTGGATGGGGATTAGAAGTGACAAGAGGTATAAGGAATGCGAGCAAGGGCGGAGGGGAGGAAGGGAAGGTACAGTACGTGTATTCGGGTAAATGAAGAAAGAGAGGATGTCATTTTTTAAATTCTATCAGACGCTTTTATTTAACACGGTAAAGATCTCTGATAGTGATGGAGTTAGTGATGGCTGTGTCGAACTCCTCCATCTCTAAAAGTCTATTCCAGGCTGAACAAAGTCGCCATGATATGATGTCATTGGGCTTAAGATTAAGTGAAAAGAGGATTGGGAAGGTGATAGGGCGGAAAGGGTGGGAGATAACAGTGGTAAGCATGATTACGAAAGACACTACAAAGTACAGAGAAGAGCAACAGATCTGTTTGTTGGCACGAAGTTATTTCTTGTACGATGTGCAGCAGGCCTCTTAATTGACATAAAATTATTTCTTGCACGATACCACTGTCATGGCAGTATTATATCGCCCAGTCTAAGGACACCCACAGTACCGGTACTAAATCTATTTATATATGTCTGCATGTTTCTGACTACCTGTGTGTCTGTCTGTCTGTCTGTCTGCATCCATCTACTTATCTATGTCTGTCTGCATCCATCTACTTATCTATGTCTGTCTGACTTGAAGGCTGGAAATATTCAAAATGGTCCTTTCCAAGAAAATCAAAGAGGATAGAGCGTAAGTAAGAGCCCATTCCTTTGAAGATGCTTTGACACATTTTATGTCAAAGACTGAAAAAGCTTGTTTCAAAGTGGGCCAGGTGCGTGTATGAGAGACTGAATATGTATTAATCCCTTCAACACGACGTCTTTGTAATTATTATTTTTCCACCAGCAGACGATTTACTCAGGAGACATCTAAGCGAAAGGGTGAGAAACAGTCTCCATCAGTTGCATTAACATGATGATATCTTTGTGTCAGATTATTCTTGCTATTGCCAAAACAATTTTATTCAGCTTAGGAAAGATGCCTCGTAGACAGTGAGTTCGTTTTTGCTTTGGAGAGCTGCCCCAAAAAGTAAGAGTGTAGAGACAGATGGATGATGCATGCTTGCCTTAGGGAAACATGGAAGTCAATCTCAACAGAGCAGTGTATAACAGCGGCAGTAATGATGGATGGCACACTGGCAAAGAGAGAGACTGATGACTGGCGTAAGGAAGTAAGCTGATGCGAAGAAAAGCCTATTTAAAGGGATTTATGTGGGCTCCCCCCTCCCCCGCTCTTCTCTTGACCAACAGCTGTAACCAAGGCCCCTTCTACAAAATCAGCGACAGTGCGTGGTTACAAAGTACAGTGTCAGTTCAGTACACCTTACTTTGAGAAGCTACTTTTGCCAGAGCAACAGTTTGAATTCAGTGTGAGAGATTACAAGAAAAATAAACACGAAGAATATGCAGAGGCGGTGAAACCTTATTTGTGTTGTGGGCAAGGGGATGATTCCATGGAAGATTGTGGCGCCTGCAAATGAGAAGAATGGAATGTTTGAGGCATTAAAATTAACAAGGCTTATTTTGCCATCGTCATGAGTAATAGGTGTGCCATAGTTCTGTCGCATCATACGTAGACAGATATTGCCTTATCAGTGATTATTGCTATTAATGAATATCTAATAGTGGACGGACAGAAATATGCAAACACACACACACACACACACACACACACACACACACACACACACACACACACACACACACACACATCCATGTATGTATCTGTCTCTGTGTATATCTATCTGTCTGTCTGGTGTCTATCTATCAGTCTATCTATTTGTCTATATCTGTCTCTCTATCTGTCTATCAATCTATATACATACATACAAAGAGAGAGAGAGAGAGAGAGCACGTCTGTCACCAGGTGTGGACTTAGACAAATGACCCACACCAGGTGAAAAAGAGACGGAGGGAGGAATGACGAGATTTCAAAGGAAGTGAGAGGGGAGAGGCAGGGGAGGAGAGAAGCATGAGAGAGAGAGAGAGAGAGAGAGAGAGAGAGAGAGAGGGGGGGGGAGTTGATAGTATCTGAAGAGAAGTGATGGAGGAGGGAACTGACGGAATCGACTAAAGGGTGGCAAGAGGAAAGGGTGTTGGCTGACCTAAACATCTGCACACTGCTTGGTTTTCAGTATATTGTATTATATCCTTGGGTCCTTGTTTCGTCTTACATTCTATAGTTGAACATCATCGGTAGTATAGCTAATTTCCTCTCTTACACAGTTGATGTTTAGCCTTTTCAGTTTCCGGAACAAGAAATAATTTAGTATGTTTGGAAGTATTTAAGGATGTCATCAAGATTTCAGAATCATTCTTATTTTATTTATTATTAGAAACAGAAGGGGACCCAACCCAGAAGCTTGTGGCACTCTAGTTATAAGATCAGCCCAGCCTGATTTGCCTGCCACATACTTTGACTCCATGTTCACGTCTCCCAGCTAGTTATCGATTCAGTGGAGCACGTTGTTACTGAAAACAGGTTCCTTTAGTTTGGATGAAGTCCTCTATGGGGAACTTTGACGCATTATGAAAATAGAGGCAGGCTGTTTACTGATATGGTCTTATCTTTCGTCCATACACGAGTATCTGTCAGCCAAAGGACATAATTTATCAATTGTTTTTGCTCTTTTCTAAACGATTTTACTTAATTACGAGAGATTATTGAGACTGGGGGTTAGGTACAGCATTCTTCAATTCCTTCAGTACCAGAGGTCTTGCATGGGCTAGATAGAACCGTCAGGAGTAGCACAGATATAACAGAATAGACGTCATCGCAGTGAAGGGGTATACGACTGTCAACATCCAGGAGGTTAGTGAGACATGAGTGATACGGTGAAGCGGAGAGAAGTATGGAGGAAGGGAGGGAAGGGAAGAGGATGAAGAATGGGGTGAAGAAGAGAAGGAAGGAGAGAGAGAAGAAGCGAGGAAGAATGGCGATGAGGAAGAGAAGGGTGGAGGGAGAGAAGAAGGACGTTGAGGAGGGAGGGTAAGTATGGATGGAGGAAATAAGGAGAATTGGCCTGTGGGAATGAGGGAGGAAGGGAGAGAAATGTTGAGGTAGGGAGAGAAGAACAGATGGAGAGAGAGGGAGAGAGTGCTGGAGAGAGGAAAGGAAGGAGGAAATATGAAAGGAAGAAGGAAGCGAGATGTGATAGGAAGGAAAGATGAAGAGATTGAGGTAGAGAGGGAGGTAGGGAAGGAGGGAGGTGTGGAGGGGAGGAGAGAATTGAGGAGGGAGGGAGAATGGGAGGAAAGTGAAGTAGGGTGGAGAGAGAGAGAGACGTGACTGGCGCTACCATCACCCTTCGTGGTACTTGTCTGTATGCTGGCTCACACCTTTCTCTCTCTTCTCTCTCTCTCTCTCTCCTTAATTTTCTCTTCCTTTTTTTTTCTTCCAGTCTTCTTTCACACCTCTTTCCCTAACATCTCAGTCCCCTACCCTACACTCTCTCTCCCTCTCCCTGTTATCTCCCTCTCACTGCTTTCTTCCTTCTTGCCATCGTCCTCTTGGTCACGTCCTACCTTCGTTCCTTCCCTCCCACCAGCTCTCTTCATTCCTCCTCCTTCTCTCTGTTACCTCCCTCCTTCTTCCTTCCTTACCTTCTTTTTCTTCCTCTCTCATCTCCCTCTAGCTCATTTCCCCTCCTCTCATCTCCTCCCCCCTCCCTTTCTCCTACCCCTTCATTCCTCTCCTCTGTTTTCTTCCGTTTTTCCTTCCTTTCCTTCCGTCCCTTCTTTTCTTTCCTTTCCATTGCTTCACTTTCTTTCTCCCTTCCTTTCCCTGTCCTTCGCTTCCCCTTCCATGCCATCCCATCCCATCCCCTCCTTTCTATTCTCTTGCCTTCTTCCCTTCCCATCCATTCTGTTCTTTTCTCTTCCTTCCTTCCATCCTTCCCCCTTCACCTTTTTCCTTCCCTTTCCTTGCTTCCTTCCTTCCCTTTCCTTCCTTCCTTCTCTTTCCTTCATTCCTTCCTTCCCTTTTCTTAATATATCCCTCGTCTTTTCCCTTCCACTACTCCTCTCTTTCCTTCTTCAGTTTTGTCCTTGTCGATTCTACCTCTTGGTCTTTCCATTGCAGCATTTTTGTCGTCTATATTCACTTTTTAATTCACCTTCCTCCTTCTCCCCGTCAACTTGTAGAATTAAACATTATAGTGATAGTCTTCTCTGTAACAAGCATTAGGTCTGTTGCAGTTTGCTTTCCTTTGTACTCCTTTCTACTTTGTACTCCTACTTCTTCTTTCTTACCTCATCCTTCTCGTGCTTCCTCTTATTCTTCTTCTTTATTTTTTTTTTTACTATTTACCTCTCTCTCTCTCTCTCTCTCTCTCTCTGTGACTGCTTCTGTCCCTCCTTTCATCATATTGTACCCTCCATTGTTCCATTTCCTCTTCCTGCTTCCATTCAGACATTATTTTTTCACCCTTTCATCCTTCCCTTTCTTTTCTTCCTTTCATTCTTGAAAGCAGTGATAAGAAACAGGGAATTGAGCAGGAAGTGAAAACGCTACTACCTGACAGTATTGTGATACCAACTCTAACGTATGGAAGTGAAGCTTGGACCTTACTGGAGGGACAGAAGTCAAGAGTGAGAGCAGTGGAAATGAGTTATTTGAGAGGAGCCTGTGGAGTCACATGGAGAGACAGACTGACAAATGAGGATGTGAAGGAGCGTTGTGGTGTGGATGTGGATGTGATAGGAAACTTAAGGAGAAACACATTGAGGTGGTTTGGACATGTGGAGAGGATGGAGCGAGAGACTGACGAGGAGTGTGTATGTGAGTGAGGTGGAGGAGGGGAGAGGGAGCGGGAGACCAAGGATGAGATGGAGGGATGGGGTGGAGAGATATATGAGAGAGGGGTGTGTGAGCTGGGAGCAGGGCAGTGAAATGGCGGGGGACAGGCCGACATGGAGGCGATTTGTTTGTGGCCACCCCTTACGGGATTAAGGCGTCTGACAAGAGGTAGATAGATAGATAGATTCTTCTTTCTCTTCCTGTCCATCTTCTTGCTGCTTGTGTTTCTTCTCCCTCTCTTATTCACTCCTCTTTTTCTTTTCTTTTTTCTTTTTCTTTTTTTACCTTTCCTCCTTTCTTTCTCCCCCCCTCCCTTCTCTCCTGCATCTCCTTACCCCTCCCTATCCTTTCTCCTTCCTTCTGTTTCTCTACCTTTTTTCTCCCTCCTCCTCTTGCCGTACAATCTTCCATCCGACACGTACTCACCCTACTCCCCGTCTGTGTGTGTGTGTGTGTGTGTAACTCACCGGGTCGGTCAGGATCACTTGATGGTCGTGATCGTCAGCTTTTACCCTCCCGGAAGGGAGCTGAGAGCTCATATAGTCCGATCTAAGGGCAAGGCTGTGACCTTCACACACGCACACACCCGTCCCCTTGCTCAAGGGGGACAGTAACCACCCACTTCGTCAGTGAAACTTTTCGCAACCTGAGCGAGGCGCGAACTCCCGTCCACCAGTTGGCAAGCGGGAACGTTACCACTGCACCAGCGAGAGGTGTGTGTGTGTGTGTGTGTGTGTGTGTGTGTGTGTGTGTGTGTGTGTGTGTGTGTGTGTGCGCGTGCGTGCGTGCGTGCGTGTGCGCGCTGTTGTTGTTCTCGCTTGATTGTCTTTTATTTCCTTTTTTCTTTCTCTTAAAATATTAGAAATGTAAATAACTGTGGAAAACTGGTTGACCCATGCCAGGCAGCTGCTGACCGTGGGAATGAAATAGTCTGGAGGAAAAGTTAGCACTGTAAGTACCGTCCCTTACGTTAAACCCTAATACCAGATCAGGCAGTGATAAGTGAGAGGGAATACCATGCACTGAGGGAAAACTAGCATGGAAATTTAATAGGAAAGGGTGAAAGTAGTAAATATAAATTAACTTTCATAAATCAGTAATAATTACGCCTTGAGTATTATAATGACAGGTTCAAACCAGCCCATACACGTATCCCATATGTCACAAGTGTGTCTTTGTTATTCCTGAAACTCTTTACGGGATCATCAGCAGCAAACACCACGACGTAACCTTCTTTAATTACCTACTACTGTATTTCCAAACCAGATTCTTCGTATCTCCCTTCTGTAACGGAAATAAAATACTCGTTTCGAGTAAGCCTTACATTAGATGTGAGTGATAAGAGGCAGATTCAAGTCCTACAGGTTGTTTCACCAAAAGAATCGGTTAAATGACTTTGTTGAAGTTTGATCACAGGTTGGTGTGCCATCCAACACTCATGGTTCATTTATCATGTTTTATTGTATTTTTAGATTTTCCCTGAACTTGGTATCTGCTTTACAAAGGAGTACAAAGGAAAACAAATCAGCAACAGACCCACTGGTCCTAATGGGGGTTCTTGTTGCAGAGAATATGATCATGATAT
This sequence comes from Coenobita brevimanus, assembly GCF_032717465.1. Classification (NCBI taxonomy): domain Eukaryota; kingdom Metazoa; phylum Arthropoda; class Malacostraca; order Decapoda; family Coenobitidae; genus Coenobita; species Coenobita brevimanus. Next base: position 41,474,246 of record NC_136966.1, read on the forward strand.
CTAATGCCAGGGTTCAAGGTGAGGATATTAAAGCAAGATGGCATCCCTCAACCACCATTCCTTCCTATCAGTTTATTCTAGTCATGCAGTGTTTCCTTCAACAATGTTGTGCTTACCTAGGTCTCTTCCAAACTGATGTTAATTATTGTCTGTTTATGCACACTTTACCCATTGCTCCTTGCTCTCATTAGCTGACTAATATGCTCTTACATATTCCATTCATCCCTCTTAACGCTCATTAAGTCTCACCTTGCCCTCCGCCTCTGCAGTGGGTTTAAATTTATGAGAACATCATTGCATACTCATGTGCCTCACCCTCTTTACTTTTCTCTCCTCCTCTTCCTCCTACTCTAACTTTTCCTCTTGTTATTATTCATGTTCTCGTCCTGATTGTTTTTGTTCTTGTTCTTCATCTTTATTTACTTCTTTTTCTCCTCCTCCTCCTCCTCCTCCTCCTCCACACATTGTACTTTATATCATTGAACCTCTCTCTCTCTCTCTCTCTCCAGATCTTTTCTTCTTTTTCCCCCTTTTCTCACAATATTCTTCAGTGTTGTATTCCTCTTGTCACATCCATTCTGCTGTACCTTTTCCCCCATTCCTTCTTCTTTCCCTTCTTTTCCTCTTTCTTTTTTCTCCCCTACCCCTTCATTTCCTTCCTATTTTCTTCTTTCCCCTTTTCCTCTCATAATTTCTCCCCCCCCTCCCTTTTCCCTCTTCCCTCTACCCTCCATCTCCACGCACCTTCCTTCTGTTTCCCTATTTCTCCCCTCCCCCCCACCTGCTCATGCTGTACAATCTTCTGTAAGGCACGCACTCTCATCCCCCCCCCCTCTCTCTCTCTCTCTCTTTCTCTCTCTCATTCCTTACCTCCTGTCTACTTCCCCTCCCTCTGCATTTCCTTCCTCCTACTTCCGTCTCTTCTCCAGTCCTTATTTTCTTAATTTTTCTTCTTTCCTTTTCCCACTTTTCTTCCCCTAATCTCAGACTTTTTTTTTTGTTACTCTTTTCGATGTCTTACCCTCATCACTTCCTGCCTTTTGCTTTGTCTTTCCTACCCTTATTTCTCCATCCTTCCCTCCCTCCTTCCTCCACTCGCTCACTCTCTCCTTCCCCTTCCTTTCACCTTCTCTTCCCTTTCCATACTTGTCAGAGTCCTTCATCCCTCCATCTCTTGACCTCTCCTTCTTCACGCTTCCTTTCTTACCTCCTCTCTCCTTCTCTCTACCTCCCCCCCCACACTCACTCTTTCATACGTTTTCTTTCCTTCATCCCTCATTCTCATAATCTTCCATCCCTCCTTCTTCCAGTGTTCCTTACCTCCTTTTCTCCTCTCTCACAGTTCATTCCGTTTCTTCTACTTGTTCACTCCGTCCGCGATTCATTGTGGAAGGGATGTACGTGATCGTTGGCTTTTATTTGTTTGTGAGTCTGTACATCGATTGACTCTTGAACCAATGAACGGATCATCTTCAAACTTTGCACAGGTGTTAGGTATGTGGAACTGAGGAAGTGGTTAGATTTTGGTGAAAATCTACCAGGGGTGAGGGTGAGAGTGGGGGGCCTCAAATTTGAGGCGCGGACGGGGTGTTGTGACCTCGTGTCACTTTGCTCTAGTTCTCACTTCTGTTCCTCATCTCACCTTTCCTCTCATTTCTTTCCCTCGCTTCTTTTCTCCATCCCATCTTATAGGCATCCTGCCCCACCAGTTTCCTCCCTCTTTCTCGTTCATTCCTCTAATTTTCCTCATACTTTTTCCTTTTTCATGTTATCACCTCTGTTCGTCTTTTCTCCATTTCTCCCGCCTTGTCTCTCTTTCTCTCTTCCTCCATCCCTTCATCCTACTCCACTCCTCTCCCACTACTTCTCCCCTTCTTTCTCTCTTCTCACTTCTTCCTTTCTTCACCCTGTCCACTACCTATTTCCGGCTTCATTTCTTTTCTTTTATCCTCATCACTCCCTCTCCTCTACTTCCGTCTTTCTTTTTCACATTTCCCTCCTTCTCTCTACTTTCCTTCCCTTCACTCCCTCCTCCTTACTTCTCTCTTACCTTGTTTTTCCTTCTTTCTCTCTACCATTTCTCCCTTTCCTTCACCCACATTCCATCTCCTACCCATTGTCTTCCATTCTTCCCTCCCTCCTTCCTTCCTTTTCTTCTTCCCTTCCTTTTTTCTCTTTCACGTCTCGCCTTTCACTTCTCTCCTACCTCTGTTCTCCTTCCTTCTCTTACTTTTTCCAGTCTCTCTCTCTCTCTCTCTCTCTCTCTCTCTCTCTCTCTCTCTCTCTCTCTCTCTCTCCCCCCAAGAGTGTGTTTTCCCCTAAGCTTGGCCAAGTGGATGCACACACACGCCCATGTACGTGCACCACCTCAAGGCTCTCAGGATTAGTGTGTGTGTGTGTGTGTGTGTGTGTGTGTGTGTGTGTGTGTGTGTGTGTGTGTGTGTAGGGAATTTACTGTGTGTTTGTGTCTTTAATTTCGTTTGTGTACTTGTAATTACTGTAGTGATTTGAGAGAGAGAGAGAGAGAGAGAGAGAGAGAGAGAGAGAGAGAGAGAGAGAGAGAGAGAGAGGGGTGGGGTGGGGGAGGAGTCAGTGTTTTTATAAGTGTGTGTGTGTTCATGTTCATATATTTCATATATGAGTGTGTGTGTGTGTGTGTGTGTGTGTGTGTGTGTGTGTGTGTGTGTGTGTGTGTGTGTGTGTGTGTGTGTGTGTGTGTGTGTGTGTGTGTGTGTGTGTGTGTGTGTGTGTAACCACAGGTACCTCCTGAGTGTGGCTAAGGAGACGCCGTGTATGTGTGTGTGTGCGTGAGTGTGCATGGAAGTGTGTGTATTAATGTGTTTGCAGGGCTTTGTGGGTGTGGGCGTCACTGTGTACCAAGTGTGTGTGTGTGTGTGTGTGTGTGTGTGTGTGTGTGTGTGTGTGACTAGTTAGCATGTTGGGACGAATGTGTACAGCTGTGAGCAAAAGTTTGTCCGCCATCCATTGCCAGCTTTGTGTCCTGTCTTCCCTGTTTCTTATTCCTCTACGAACGGCAGAGAGTATCATTCTTTCTTACACTGTTTTGTTACGTTCTTCATATTGATGTAACACGAAAATCACTTGAGTAACACCATCCATTGCCACAGTCAGACATGTAGTGGCGAATTACTGATCATGGCTGTACTTGATTTGTGTCTGTGTGTGTGTTGTGTGTTTGGGGAGGGGGGCGGCTAATGCGTGTTTTGTTTTTATTTTTGTTTGTTTGTGCCACCATACATATTTGAAATTTGTAAGTGTTTGTTTGGTACGAGTATGTGAGAATATTTACGAAGCGAGTGTAAAGGTACTGACGAAGGACTGAAGTGGATGGCTGAAATGTGTCTGGTGATGCAGATGATAATGGCTGCACCTCATCTGTAGCCTGGCACTTGATGGAATGGTTTTGTCGCACAGCTGATGCAAGAGAGACTTAGGGCTGTTTTCAAGGTATCATGAGTGAGTTTGTAGTACTTCCTCACCATCGATATATTTTGCGTATTCCTTTTATCCTTGAGAGGCAAATTCTATCAACACTAGACAAGTTTTACCATAAAGCAGAATGTCAAGTTGTATTGCGTCTAATAAATCGCCAAGGGAGAGGTGTAACGCCGTCCTCAAAGCCACCTAGAATCCAGTGAGGCACGCCTGTGTGGAGATTTTGTCTGTGGGATTAAGGCGAGGTTTTGGTAATTTTAGAGGCTAGAACGATGTGTGCATGAAGGTGTGGCCTACTTTCACTGGGGATAGTTCTGGTAGTTTTATAGCTCCCTCCTCATGGTTCTGGATACAACCAATTTCAGGTATAAACTGACAGTTGGAATAAAGTTGGGATGATGAAGAGATATGAACTGGTGGGAAGAATTACACCCACATATGGAAAAGCTGTTTATTGGTGAGAAAGCAATGTTGGCCCGATTTGAGCCACTTCAGGTGCGATTAGGGAGGGAACATATGCGTTTATATGTAGGCGGGTAGGTGTGGAAAGAAGGTAGGGGGGATGAGGTGCATGATATAATCCACAGATATCAGGTACCGGCAAAAGTTTCAGTGGAAGGGTTAGACTCGAGGTAGGCCTACTCTCGACAAATAAATTATCGCTCCTATGAATATCAGCATGAGCATTTCTTCAGATAAAGATGCATCTCAATGCCCTCTGTGGTTGGAACAACGCCAGCATACTATTCCAGCGAACGACACACGATGTCATTCAGGTGAGTGAGTCACAGAAGCTTGAGTGTTGAAACTGTCACCATTAATCATCTTATGGTCCCGAAAACTTTGGTATTCTATTCCAGCAAACGCTAAACGATATCATTCTTGACAGTGTCGAACTGTTTCCTCGGATTATATAACATTCTGTATCGCGCCACCTTATGTAATATCGAGTACCAAAGAGTACGAACGGCAACGTAGCCACTTACATCACAAGGTGGCTCATAGCAAATGCATCGTCTTATTTACAGTATCTACTTGTATGTTATGTGCGACCATGGGTGTGATGTAAACTTTTTTGGAGAGGTGTAGGGTTGGTCACAAACCATCGTGCCTCTCTCCGTCTGTACATTTTGAAAGAAGAGGAAAGACATGTTTGAAAATATATTGCCCAGTGATTTCTAGCTGAGTGGTACATGGGGGAGGCAACTATCCATTCACTTTATGCAGTGCTACCTTCAAGTGACTACGAAGTGAATGGCAAGCCAGATGGTTTCTTCCAGCACAGGACACCATTTACTGTGCTGGTTAGGTAACATAGAATCAGATGGACGCCTGGTGGTCTAGTGGGTTAATGCGCTTCAGCCGGATGTCGCCGATAAGGAAGTACATTTGAGATTTTGAGAACTTGTTTGAATTTATTGCTCATATATTAGTGCTCAGGGAAGAGGACTTGGTCACTTGCCTTAAATGCGTGGACTAAGGTGTTGAGTCTTGCAGCTCTACGTTACTGACGGCACAATAAAGAACTGGATGATACATAGGTAGACGCCTTATATACAGTACCGTACCGTATATCCTGATACTTACTGATGTTATCAGGACGTCATAAGAAGGAACTCTATACGACAAAACATGAAATATAAAATATAATTTTCAGTTACTGTAATCTGTGTCTCCTTCACTGCCATGAACTCGTTTTGTAGGCAGTTCTTTTTGCTGCTGCCACACCATTTTATTGAGGTTAGGAACATGGCCTGGTACTGAAGGGTTAATGAAGGCTGTATACATATCCACCCTTTCCCCCCCCCCCCAGTTGGAAAGGTGGCTCCCTAGTTGAATATAATCATGTGGCGTCGTCGGGATGAAGGGGTTAATTTTCAGTGCGATGTATTTTTTCTAGCTACCTTCTGACTGTTTTTTTTTTTTCTTTAGCCAAGGCAAGAACTCTGGTACTGCAGGACCCACTAAAGGCGGTATCTGATGGCCAGTGTTTAAAACGTCTCTAACAGAAAAAGAAAATCGTCTTAGCACAGCAAGAATAAACGAAGGTGACATTGTAGTGACTTGGTTAAATGTATACCTGTGGTGTATGTACAGCCCCATCATACGGAAAAGTGTGCCCCAAGGTGGATGTCTTCGTCCGGCCGCAGTCAAAATAAAAGAGGTTAATGAAAACACTACTCGATGCACTGCGAAAAGTATCACTTGAGTGGAATTTAGTCGCGTGGGGATAGCGACCATAATGATGATAAAAATACATACATACATATACCTAGGCTTTCCCCCCCTAGAGAGGTAGTTAAAACAGGACGAGACATTCAGCAAATTACTCATCCACACACACACACACACACACACACACACGCACACACACACACACACACACACACACACACACACACACACACACACACACACACACACACACACACACACACACACACACACACACACACACACACACACACACACACACACACACACACACACACACACACACACACACACACTGTCTCACTTTCTATCTCCCTCTCTCATGCTCACTCACACTCCATCCATTCGACGTCTTCACATAAATCGCTTGTGCTTGCCTGTCCTACTTTCACTGAGCAGGTGTGGAGAGAGAGAGAGAGAGAGAGAGAGAGAGAGAGAGAGAGAGAGAGAGAGAGAGAGAGAGAGAGAGAGAGAGAGAGAGAGAGAGAGAGAGAGAGAGATTTCGTAAGGGGAAGAGAACAGAAGGTAGAGAGAAAATACTGTAAAAGATTGACTTGGCGAGGAGTGTGGTGTTTATATTGTATAATATCCCCTTCAGCACGTGACCCCTTTTCCCACACCATCATTAACTCCTCCTATGTGGTGCTTTTTCTAATTTATTCTCGCCTGTCTCTGGATGATTAGTAGCTGAGGAGACCCCCTAGGTAGTTCAGGGAGTAAAGAAGGCCTTATGCAAGCTTCGAGGGTGCAATATCTCAGGTCTGTCGTAAGTTAAGTTCGTCTGGAGATGGCAAAATAAAAAGTAAAATCTGTCCTCAAACCGAAGAGGAAATTTCCGTCACTTCGAGAGGTTTTTACCGACTTTACCATATTCACTGCATTCGTATTGCTAAACTTTGAGTAAATCTTTTTAAGTGAAAGGCTTAAAGAAGACTGTCCAACCCCTCCAGTTTGAAAAGTCTCTCCTAAACAGAATATAATCATCTGGAGGTGACAAGAATGCAGTATAAAAGGTGCCTGCGAGCGATGATGTCTTGTTTACTTCATTCTTCCTGTCATGATCTTACTCAAACCAGGAGATATTACTGGTCGTGAAGGACTAAGAAACAAGCTTCATCAGCTCTCGTGGACTGGATAAAATCATAAGGTGATGGATGGAACAATATACAGGGTGGGTCGTAAACACAGCTTCACTGAAACTTACTTCGTTGTATCTTATATATTGCGGCGACGGCTGAGTCTGCTGATGTGGGCTTGGGTGTGGCGGTGGGAATATGAAATGAATAAAATGATGCAGGGTAGACATTGGTAACGTTGACTGAGAGATACCTGCAACAAACAAGATCTTAGAGGTGCTAGCTATAGTTTTCATTTGACCCTTCCCAGCTGGTGGTGTTACAGAATCATTGTTTTGTTCTTGCTCCTGCCAGATGGTTATATTTACTGTAGGGCACACTTTCCGAACTGGAAGGGTTAGATACAACCTCCATTATTCCCGTCACAGCTACTGGTTCACCCTAATTTGAGTAAAATCATTGGTGGCAGCTTGATTACAATGTGCCTTATTCCTGCTACCTCAAGATTATTATTTTTTTTTTTACCGTCACACAGGCGGAAGGAAGAGCGAATATACTTGTAGAGGATGATAGAAGACGGGAAGACGGTGTGCAAGAGGTACTGGAAGGGGGGAAGTGTGGTGTGGAGGGTCTGGCAGCCATGTTATTAACACCTTAGATGACCTTAGATACAGCCCTGGACAACAGCCCTTGCCTTGCATATGAAGATGTTTACGGAACCGTGTGTTGTGTCGGTAGGCAAGCTGTACTTACCCAATGCACACCGGCGCCCACACCACCTCTGACCCCGTAACATGTAACAGATCAAATAATATCAAGCTACGCCTGTCTGTAGTGTGTACAGTTGATGCATACAGTATTATAGTGAGGTTTACATGTAACTGTATGCAAGAGTTTAGCCCTCGTTTCATGCTGAAGCATGTGTACTTGACAGATTTTTGACCAACAGTAAACGAGTTGAGTCAAGACATGCTGGGTGTTTCTCCTTCAGCCTAGTATAGATGACTTTAGGCGAAGGGGTAAATGAAAGTTGTATCCTACCTGTCCAGTTTAAAATGTCTTCTCTAAGCTTAATGGAACTGTTTGGAGGCAGCAACAACAACAAAAAAATGTTACTGGATTGAAAAGGTTACAGGAGATTATTTTTCTCCCTGTTTGTGCAAGAGGTCATCATTAATATAAATAAAATTAATAATCGTGAAGCAGCCAGAATAAACTGGAGAAATAGACATTGAGCTAAAGAGTTTAGTCATTCGGAGGCAAGCAAAATGAAATGAAAATGGTATCGTCGTACTGAAGGACATAAATTACTGTGACGTAAGCAAGAATAAGAAAAAAAGCTTGGCACCGAAATAATGAGGATTTTTTTCCAACCCCTTCAGTACGAGGTCTCCGCTGAGTTGACTTAAAGCGTCTGGCATAAACCAGAGTTCAACAAAAGACCGTTATGGAAGAATGAAAGGAGACCGGGCCCCTTCAGTACCAGAAGTTTTTTCTAAAATAATCTTGAGTATGCATTAATAGTTGAAAACATCATTGTACTGAATGGGTAATGCAAACTTTTAGTCCCTTCAGCACGAGAGGTTATTCCTATACGTAGTAGAATCTGATGTAAACACGTAAATGAAATTAGATGTCATGGCAATGAAGGGATTGTTGTGCTTTTGTTATTGTGAGATGGTTGTGTGGAGACGCTTAGCTGTGCCCTGCGGTGAGTGTCAGGCGCACACCCAGGATTGCGTCATGGGGGAGGGGCGGGGGCAACAGTGAGCTCAACTCAATATTTCTTACACCTGAATTTGTCTTAAAACTGTCATCTGTGCATCTTCAGCTATAGCAAGACATTAGCGATAAAATATGGTACTGATCAGGACTCAGAAATGTTGCGAAAAGGATGTTCAGCGGTAATAGTATCTTACTTTTCCGTTGATCCTTGGCAAATAAACTGCAAAAGACAGAAAAATATCCACCAGTTTAAGAACTACAGCATATCTGATACTGTTTCCTTCTAATCTTGAATATGACAGAAGTATGTGGACAGTCGAAGATGTGCAAAATTATGTCAAAATGTAATCTTTAATTCTAAGTCACTGATAGTACGAGAAAGTGGTTAACCCCTTCACTACACTGACGTCTTTGATACCTCAGCCTTGCAACGTCACGCGATGTAATTCAGGTTAGGAAAGAACTGTAGATGTGAAAAAAATAATAAATACACTCTCTAACACACACACACACACACACACACACACACACACACACACACACACACACACACACACACACACACACACACACAAGAAGGAGTTAATGTAGCCTCGTAGGCCCGACTCTGGTGACTCTCTGAGCGACCCTCCCTCAGACCAAAGCCCCTTCTCACTTCCATAGCCAATCGTCGTATAAGCTACACTTGCCTTAGGAACACTTAGATTCAGTCAGTCCCGTAGCTAACAGGTGTAGCAGCAGAATTTGATATGAAAAAGCTGTGTGAAAGTGCAAGGGAGTTTAATGTGTGTGTGTGTGTGTGTGTGTTCAGCTAATCAATGTGCAAGCTAATGAATAAACCGGAGTGATTATGTGTGTGTGTGTGTGTGTGTGTGTGTGTGTGTGTGTGTGTTCAGCTAATCAATGTGCAAGCTAATGAATAAACCGGAGTGATTATGTGTGTGTGTGTGTGTGTGTGTGTGTGTGTGTTGACCAGATCGACGTGTGCGTGAGATGGCATAAACAGATGAACGACGAAGGGGGGGGGTAGTTTTGTCATGGTTTTGAGTGTCATTCAGTTTTATTTTATGCTTAGTTTTGGACAGTCATGGGTAGTTTTTTCTTTTTTTTTTTAGGGGGGGGGCAGTGATTCCATTATTTTTGTTTTTCGTTTTACAGTTAGCATCTTCATTGTTAGTTTCCTTCTTGTCCTACACTATGCGTTCTCTCTTTCTCTCTCTCTCTCTCTCTCTCTCTCCCCCCCCTTATTGTCCCTGCCTTTCCCTCCCTCTCTCTCTCACTTCTTCCCTCCTTCACTACCCCTTCCTCCCCCCCACCCTTACTGGCTAGACCATAGTAAGGAAGCCTACTGTTTGGTTAGTTTCTCCTCCTCCTCCTCCTTTTCCTCCTCCTCCTCCTCCTCCTTTTCCTCCTCCTCCTCCTCCTTTTCCTCCTCCTCCTCCTCCTCCTCTTCCTCATCTTCTTCTTCCAAACATTTTCATTAATGCAGTTCCTTCATTTCTTCAGCTTGCTTCAGTCTTGGCACCCTTGATCCTTGGACAAAAATAAAACCAGTTTTTTTTTTTTTTTTTTTTTTAAATTTAGAGCTCTCAAAGGGACATATGTGGTTAAAGGTAAAACCAAATAAACACAAACTTTGAGCTCCTATGTTTTAGTCTGCTCATCAGTCAACATGGCAACCGCACAGAGGTATGTTGTGTGGAAACCATCTTGCATCCCTTTGATATTCTCTCTCTGTCTCTCTCTCTCTCTCTCTCTCTCTCTCTCTCTCTCTCTCTCTCACACACACACACACACACACCCTGTTGCTGTTGTGGCTTCTTTTGTTATAAGTAAATATCGCCTGAGGTTAGATAGAGTGAAATTAAAAGTTTCTAAAATCATGGCCACATTATTTGACAGTTTGGATGACGTGGATTCTCTCCGACTTAATAAATTCGTCTGGCATTGTTAGAATTAAATATATATAAGAGGCTGGTTATTCGCCATCACAAAATTGATCGACATTTTTAAATACTCTGATCAGATAAACAAATTCCTGACGATACTTGGAATAAATAACCAGATTTGTCATGCGTGGTCAGAGGCTTAAACTTACAAAAGCAGTGACGTAATTTCTGTTCTAGTTCTCCCGCAGCCAGACGATTTTGTTTAGGTTAGGAGTGTCGGCTGGTAGTGACGAACCTGATGAACGCTGTGTCTAAGCCCTGTAACCTAGAAAAATCTCTCATGCTGAATAAAATCGTCTGGTGGCAGCAAAAATAGAGTAAATTAAGTCCCTGGAATGAAGGGTTAGAAACGTTGCCAAGGTTCTGTAGTATACCTGCAACACACCAACAGAAGGATACGCCTCAGTAGCTCTGATATATCACTATTCAAGCACTAATACCCACTGTCTGTATTGTGATGGGCTGGAGATAATATATTTGGTGCTGCCGTGATGGTGTTATTACGGTGTCTTTGGTTTGCTAATTCCCTCAATCATCTTTCTCATTCTGGGCAGTCTAATTCAGCTTTGGAGAGACTTATCAAACTGAAGCTGTTCGATGTTGCCTTCATATAGCCCTTCACGGCATGAAGTCTCTCCAGGGCTGTGCGTTTATCACCTGAAGGTAGCAGAAATAATAAATCGCGTCACCGAGCTGAAGGGGTTAATTGTATGCCACAGTGCACGGGGGGATGATATGGTGTTGGTGGCATGTGGAGGTAATGTCGTGATAACCGGACCACCTTTAGGCATTCAGTTTTACCCACACCACAGACCTGTAGTAAGGGCACAGCCTGGTAATTTTCAAGGTTCGTGGTTATATTCTGTTGGAGGGCTACAGGTGAATACACAATAACTAGATAAATTGAACCTGGTTATTTTTAAAGTCTAGTTTGTTATTTGTTATTTTGTTTATCGCATTACCTCACCAGATTAATTCACGGACGTTATCATACCAGAGGGATTGATTGATGCTCCTTCTTCCAGCCCCCTCACGAAGAAGGATCACCATAAACTGAATGAAACCGTCTGAAGGCAGCAAAAATACTTATGTTAAAGACTTGTGGCTAAAGAAGTTATCATAGAGTTACAATTTTACACGCGAACACAGCTAAAGTATAATGAGTTACACTCATTGGTCAAAAATATTTAGATTTTGTTATTCCCATGCATTTAATTTAGTTACAGATATTCCTACATCTCTTCGTCCGGAAAAAAAAGTCATATATATCTTGCTGTAACTGCAAAAAGAATATGCTCCCACGTCTTCCCGCAACTTGTTTTTCCTGAAAAAAAAAATAAATAAAAAAATAAAACAAAAGCTTCCAGTCCTCTTGTTTTTCCACAGAATCAAAAACTTTCCATATCGTTTGTTCTTCCTGCAAAAGTGAGAGCTTCCCATTTCTTGTTTTTTCATCAGGCATATTTTTTTCCATATTTTATTTCCCCCTGCAGTAACACGAACTATCCATATCTCTTGTTCTTCCTTTAAAAAACAAATTGTAATTAGGACCGAGGACTGATGGTAAGTTTCCTTCTAATTCCTGGCTTGAAGTCGGGAACTTCTGACTTAACCCTTCAGTCTGTGTTTATCTGGCGGCAGCGAAAATGAAGTTGAATAGGACGTCCTCGGGTTGAAATAGTTAATGAGTTAATGGGGATATTTTCTAGACCCTTGATTACGAGAGTGAGAGACCTTCGCATAGCTGAATAAAATCGTCCGTTGGTGGCAGCATCAGCTATATTAACACAAAGGTGCCATCATAGGTAAGGAAGTAATTACATGCTAACCAAAGCCAGGATGGAATGAGAGACCTTGATATGTACAGGGTAAGGGCCGTATGCTGAACCCTGGCACTACAGCAACGCCTTAGTTCCTACTGATTCCGCACGACTTTATTTACCTTAGTAGAGCCCCAGCAGTGAAGCAGTTCATGAAGGGTGTGTCTTACCCCTTCAGTTTGAAAAGTCTATCTTAAAATGAATAAAATTGCCATGTAATTATGAATGAAACTGTATATCCATTATCTGTCTATCAGTCTATCTATCAGTCTGTCAGTGTACTCGCATCCTTCTATCGTTAGGCACAAGTGAATCAGTTTCATGTCACTTTGTCCACTGCAGTCGGGCTGCCTTCTCTTCAACTCGCATCCTACTCAATCGTATATCTCTCCACGCCGTCCCTCTGTCAATCCTCGGTCTGTCCTTTTCCCTCCCCCATCCACCTCTCTCCCATTCTCTAATTCTCCGTCCTCATTTGTGTGTTTGTCTCTCCACGTAATTTAACATACTTCTCTCAAATAACTCGTCTTCATTTCGCACACGCTTTTCGTCCCTCCAACAACGTCCAAGCCTCTCTTTCATACACTGGAGTGGGGATAATACACGTTGGAGTGGGATGACATATACTGGAGTGGGGGTCGTCATGTAGCAAGGATAAAGCGGAAAGTAGGTCACCGCATTGAAGGGGATATAACAAATCACGGAGGGAAATTCAGGCCCCCAGTTTCTGATGGACATTTGTGTACCGTCACTGGCAATCAGCTTTGGTCAGCCTGCATCCCACATTACACAGTGTAGTCAGCAACGGTACAGAGGCCACACACCACCCGCCCTTGTGACCTATTTTATGGGTATATTCTTGCCACTTACGGACGGTTATATCGAAATTAGGAAAAGCAATATATAAACCCTCCAGCTCGCAGGGCTTCTTCCGTGCAGTGGAAAAATACTGATAGAAATAAGAATAGGAAATGGGCATCTTAATGAAGTGGCTAAGCATACCGCTCCAATGCTTTCCTGAGTAAAAGGCTGCCCAGACCCGGGATCGAACCGGGGACCTTTAGATCTTCAGTCTAACGCTCTCCCAACTGAGCTATCTAGGCACAGAACAATATGATAGTCACCTCAGTTCATTCAGTGCGATAACGTCTCTACATTTTGTTTTGGCTCCTGTTAGATATTTTATTCGACATAGGAGATTGTCTAGGTACTGAACGTGTTAATTAACCCTCTCATGGTCTGAACAGCCCTATTATTCTATTCCATTTAACGCCAGACAGTTTAATTAAGATATGCAGTGAGTCACGGGATAGTGAGAGTGTTAAGGCTTTCTATGATCCCTTCAGTTCAAGTATCTTTCATAAACTGAAAATAAGAAAGGCATCACCGTATCGAAGGTATTAAGCCTTTCACTAAGAGGATTTTTTTTTTCTATTTTGTTTTCGTTGTTGCTATTGACACATTCGAACTGATCTTTCCACCACGGGAGGCCCTTTTTAAGTTGAATAAAATCATCTGGTGGTAGTAAGACTATAATGGAGATGCCCCGCTGTACTGAAAGGGTTGATGAAGATTTTCTAACTCTTTACCAGGAAAAGTCCTTCTTCAGTTGAATGAAATAAGGCATCTTTGTACTGAATGAACTAACAGAGACCATTTCTAACCCTTCACAACGGAAGATAATCCAGAGTTGAATATAATCCTACGCTGGGGTAGTGGTAACCAGAATCAAGGCGTCACGCGGCCGGCGCAACACCTTTTCCCACAAACTCATTTAAGGGCCGAATATTTGACTTTCCCTGTGAGCTTGACTTTCGACATATTATTTTCAAAGTCTGTCTGTCTATGTATCTATTGCTAGAGGCCTCAATCCCGTACGGGGTGGCCACAAACAAATTGCCTTCACGTCGCCCTGTCCCCCGCCATTTCACTGCCCTGCTCCCAGCTTACACCCCCCTCCCTCATATACTTCTCCACTCCATCCCTCCATCTCATCCTTTGCCTCCCTTTCCTCCTCCACCTCACTCAAATACACTCTTCTCGTCAGTCTCTCACTCTCCATCCTCTCCACATGGCCAAACCACCCCAGTGTGTTTCTCCTAACGCTTTCTACCACATCCACATCCATACAACAACGCTTCTTCACATCCTCATTTGTCAGTCTGTCTCTCCATGTGATTCCACATGCTCCTCTCAAATAACTCATTTCCACTGCTGTCACTCTTGTGTCCCTCCAGTAAGGTCCAAGCTTCACTTCCATACGTTAGAGTTGGTTTCACAATACTGTTATGTAGTAACTTATTCACTTTCATTCTCACTTCCCTGTTTGTTATCACTGCTTTCAAGGAACCAGCAACCTTTTTCCTTTTTGTACCCTTTCAAGCACTTCACCCTCCAAACTTCGACTTTCAAAGTCGAATTATTTAATTCTTGCCTAATCCTTAAATCTTCCACTGACTTTGGTTCAAATTAGACCACAGCACTCTCAGGTGACGTCGCCCAGCGACCTTTGACCTTGCCAGTGACCTAGACCATTGACTGATTATTCTCAAAATCGAATATCTGTATCTTAGTCTTGACCCAGACTATTCCACAAAGATTAATCAACATCAAATTAAAACTGTTTAAATTTACTTTGCCACATGACCTTGACTCAAGACAGCTTGTTTTCACAACTGAATTCCTCCTTTCTTGCCTGATCTTTAACCCTCCCACCAAAAGATCAGAACTGTTTGAGCTGACTTTGCCCTGTGACCTTGGCCTTTGACATTTCCATGTAACGTTGACCTTTGTTCTCAAACTCGAGTCCTTTTATTCTTGCCTTACCTCACCCGTCCCACGAAGTTGGGTGTAAAATGGATAAAGATATTATGCTATCCTTGCCCTGTGACCCTGACCTTTGACCTATTGTTCTCAAAAACAACACGTTTACCCTCTTTTTACCCTCAGACCTTTCACCAAGTTTGGTTAAAATCGGATCAGGACTGTTTGAGTTACTTTGTTAGGAAACACATTAGGGTCAAATTTTGACCTTGTCCTGTGACCTTTATCTTTAACTGATTGGTCTAAAACTTGAATCACTTCATTCACGCATTACTCTCAAGCTTCCCCCACGTTTGGTGTAAACGGGATAAAAATGTCTTAAATTGGTTTTGCAAGGTCAGTGTTTTATCTAGCTCTGTGACCCTGACTTTTGACATGTTCTAAAAAACGTTAGGTTTACTCACTGACTATCCCTCAACCCTTCCACCAAGTGTGCTTAAAATCGGATAAAAACTGAGTTTTACACACACACACACACACACACACACACACACACACACACACACACACACACACACACACACACACACACACACACACACACACACACACACACACACACACTAAGGAAAACATTACAAACGCACTCGTTTCGCGAACGCAGGTGTTATAAAAAAAGTCATCATCTTTGTAAAGGGATTAAGAAAGTCCTTTGGGATTAACGCTTTTATAAACAATATTGATCATCGTCTTCACTGACCACTGACGATTTTGCATTTTATTTTAGCTGCCCTCCGACGATTTTACTGGGCTTGAGGACGTTCGGGATGAGGTGAATAAGTCTTTCAGTCCAACGTTATTCTATAATATTTGTCTTTTGTTACCGCCAGTTGATTTTAATGAGCATTGGAAAGACTTCTCATAATGACTGGATTAAGAAGTGCTAGGCTATATCAAACTCCTTCCTCTCGAATTGTCCCTCCTAAGCGGAATAAAATAATCTCTCTTTGATCAGCGAACGGTCATGCTGTTCGTGCTGGGCCCTCAAGAAGACATGAAATAACTAAATGAAAATATATAATGTATACATGTCAGTGAAGAGAAGGGGATGGGGTGGGCCAAGGGGGCAGACCAAGGATGTGTGCATTAGCTCCCTACACCATCTTGATAACCACACTGCCTGGCACCCTCACCGCCTGGCCCAGTGTGCAGGCAGTATTCAGTGTTGCCTGCCTTTTCAGGGCTGGAGAGAGATGCCTTCATGTAGTGGCACTGGTAGCCTGATGGATATGCTGTTCAGTTATACAGTTGCCCCTCACCTCCCTTTGTAGTCCCCAGAAGGTGGATGGTGAATTGCCGGAGAAGGGTAGTCTCAGCTTACAGTCCACCTGGTTTACATTTTAGGTGAACCTGTGGGAACAACAACAACAACAACAACAACTACTACTACTACTTTTTTTTTTTAAATCACCTCCATCCATCGGGGAATTATATTGTGAAGATCAAAACCAACCTTCCTAATACAGTTCACCATTTGGAGTTGTAATATGAAGGTTAACACTAACCCACATATTACAATCCGTTGGCCCCAAGCACGCCAACGGCTGTGGTTACCAACCATCTACTATTATTATTATTCATTTTATTTTATATTTATTGATATTACAGTGAAATAAAGACATTAAACTATTGGAGTCGCTGGTCTATGCGACTCTCGACCACTGTAGCTTCGTAATCCATATCCGCCAAAGAGACAGGCCTGAGGGCTGATGATCTTGTGCCCCTGAGACACAGCAGAGCAGACCTCACGAGGGAGAATGACAGTCGACATCTCATCCAGGCCATAACAGAACTCTGCGGTTGACGTTTCTTCTCAGAAAGAACCTCTGCCAGTCTCGAGTAGAATCTCACTGCCTCTGGACCCATCCCACCTGATGTTGTGAACACAAGGGGAGTGAATCGACCGTGGTCCACATGTTGGATCCTTTCTTGATAATTTCTATTTTTTCTTGTTCATTCCTTTTGTGTGCATCTTCGAGAGACAGTTGACGATGACATGCTGCCATGGGATCAAATATCCTGATGTCGAAGAACGCCCTCTGCCCACGTGTCCAGAAACCTCGAGCACTAACATCCACTCTTGCATCATTTGATGTGTTTGCTGTTCTGTGGGTGAAGTGCTCGCCGTCCAGGGGTAGCAGAGCTGGCTCAATCGTGACATCATGGCATATTTCCTGCAGCATTTTGGCAGTGAGGCCGTGTACATCATCGTGTCGGATGCAAACAAAGCCTCCCTTCTTGCATACCATTGCATGGTTTGCATCAAAGGCAGTGCCACAGGCACAGTGTTGAGGTAGGTTCTCTATTGGCCACCCGTATCTCAAGGCTATGGCGTCAATAAATTCTTGTTTGTTGAAGAATTTTGCCTTGAGAGGCAGGGTTGTGAGCCAGTTCGATGCCCCAACCTCCTGTGCAATTTCAACTCTTCTGCATTGGTCTGGTGTTAGATGTTCGATTATGTGCTGCAGCTGGTCTTTTGGTCTTGCTTCACGCTCCTTGCTTATCTGTGTCTTTATGTCTTTCTGCCTTTGATGGTCGATTTCACTCGTCTCAACCTGGGCGCAGATCTTCTGTGACAAGGATTCGGTGAGCCTGAGTGAATTTCTGTGTTCATAGCTTGCCACGGCTACTGGATTTATAATGCCATGGCCTCCCATCCTGGGTGGTAGTGCTAGAAGGTCCCTCTCTTCTGGTGTGGGGATGTGGCCATTGGTTAGAGATGGGAGAAATGAATCCCTGATTGCATCCTCCAGTGGTTGTAGCAGCAACTCGATGTCTGGTATGGTCCTCATCACGAAGGTCCACTTGTACTTTACACCATAGGTAAATGCACTGTATGCTGCATGGTGTTCTGTTTTTACGTGGCTGGATAGTGTATGAATCTCTTCTACCCATGTCTTTACCTTATCACTCACATATTTGTCTTTGAATTCCTTAGTTCCAATCACAGCCCCTAGATGCCTCTGACCTTCCTTAGTCACTATCACGTTTGTGCCTCTAAATGCTTCTTGTGCATCTTGATAGTAAGCTGGTTTCACGATCAAGATGGACTTACTTGCATTAGGGTAGTAACCTATTTCAGGGCCATGAGATGTTACAAGGTCCCACCATTTCCTCACATCCTTAACCTTGCCAGCACCCGTGAGATCATCTGCATAGGCTACATGTTTTACATTGGTGGCCTCGTATTTGATCTGTTGTTGCAGCACTGTCATCGCCAGGGCGTACATAGCCATGGCAACTACTACTACTACTACTACTACTACTACTAGTAGTAGTAGTAGTATTTTTTTCTGGTTAATTGTGTATTTTGTGGCATGTATACAGTATGGGTTTTTACATATTTTACATATACGCGAAGGCTTTAGGGGAGATGCCAAAGGGCAATTTTAATATCATGTGGCTTACACAAGAGAGACAATCCCCTACAACAACATAAACTGTAGTCTGGCGCTGGCCTGGCAGGAGTGGTGTAACCTTGTGGCGACCTGCCTGACGTATGTCGAAATTCACTACTCAGGAACTCAGTGACAAAGGCATTTATTTCTAGGCCTGGTCTGTGGATGGGTCTGGTGAAAAGGCACCGTAGTAGTTAAAACTCCTCCAGACACTGATACTTGAACCAGACTCTGTCCTTACAGGTAGTATTTATTCTTAGTATAACTCCCTGTACTGTTGTTTGCAGATGATACTGTGTTGTTGAGTGAAGACGAAGGGGAGCTGCAAGTCTTGGTGGATGAGTTTGGGAGAGTGTGTAAGAAACGGAATCTGAAGGTGAATGTAGGGAAGAGTAAAGTGATGGTCTTTGAGAGAGGTGAAGTCAGTGAATGTACAGCGAGGTTGGATGGTGAGGAATTGGAAAATGTGAGTTCGTTTAAGTACTTGGGTAGTGTGATGAGTAAGGATGGAGGTTTGGAGGGTGAAGTGCTTGAAAGGGTACAGCAGGGAAGAAAGGTTGCTGGTTCTTTGAAAGCAGTGATAAGAAGCAGGGAAGTGAGCATGGAAGTGAAAAAGTTACTACATGACAGTATTGTGATACCAGCTCTAACGTACGGAAGTGAAGCTTGGACGTTGTTGGAAGGACACAAGTCAAGAGTGAGAGCAGTGGAAATGAGTTATTTAAGAGGAGCCTGTGGAGTCACATGGAGAGATAGGCTGACGAATGAGGATATAAAGGAACGTTGTGGTGTTGATGTGGATGTGATAGGGAGCGTTATGAGGAACGCACTGAGGTGGTTTGGCCATGTGGAGAGGATGGAGGGTGAAAGACTGACGAAGAGAGTGTATGTGAGTGAGGTGGAGGGGGGAAGAGGGAGGGGGAGGCCGAGGATGAGATGGAGGGATGGGGTGGAGAGGTATATGAGAGAGGGGGGTGTGAGTTGGGAGCAGGGCAGTGAAATGGCGTTGGACAGGGCGACTTGGAGGCGATTTGTTTGTGGCCACCCCAAACGGGATTAAGGCGTCTGGCAATAGATAGATAGATAGATATTTTTACCCTTTGATTCGGATGACATGGTTTGTACTACCGGTATATAGTTGTTACTTCCAGACGCGTTTATTTGATTTAGAAAGGAGGGATACAAACCTTCATCACCTTTTTCCATACGTGATGCCTTTCCTGATTTTAATAAAATCATATAGAGATAGCAAGAATAAACCTAATAAAGCGCCATGGGATTCCAGAGGTTAAGTTTCTGTGTGTGTGTGTGTGTGTGTGTGTGTGTGTGTGTGTGTGTGTGTGTATAGATAGATAGATAGATAGATAGATAGATAGATGTGTTTGTGTGTGTGTGTACAGTCTCTCAGTGGCAGATTGCATGTGTTATTATATGCGGTTATTTTTGTCAAGGCTTTCTCTCTCTCAGAATGCAGCGACAGGTAGAAGCTACACAGTTAGGCAGGTGGATTTAGCTTGGAGTTATTCCACTTGTGACTGAGCTTATCCAAAAATACAGTAATACTAATGACAAGAAGTATGTGAAGCCAGGATTCTGAAGATGTGCATGATGTGAAGTTAACTGTGGCGCCCATTTTACTGAGGATGCTATTGATAGTTCTGCCACTTTTATGCCCTCGAGTTTCCTCTGTATCCTCTTTCACCTCATCCTTGTACAGCAAGTGGTAATGTGGGTTGAGATGATGATGATGATGATGATGATGATGGTGATGATTTGATTGAGCCAACAATATAATGATGGAAAATTCATCCTCGTTCTGAAATGGTTAATATTTTATTCACACGTGTGCTATTTATGCAAACTGTATTGATACTTAAAAAGAGCAGCGAATAGCACAGGAGAGTATGAACGTGCATAATGCAGATAATTCCCGTGGGTGAATGAGACTCCTCTGCCGCCTCTTCGTTACCTCACCAGTGTATTTCTCAATTGATATAAAGATATTAATAACATACAGGGGAATGTCAGCGTCTGATATACAGGTGATTCTCTAGTGTGTGAGGCTGTCCTACCACCTTTTCTTTACCGCACCAGTTTATCTCCGCGTTAACACACCTTCTGTCACTCACTCTTACCTCAGTAAAATTGCCTGACATGAGAAGATTAATGATGACACTTTTAACATGCAAGTTCCTATACCTTACTCTCATCTGTGTGTGTGTGTGTGTGTGTGTGTGTGTGTGTGTGTGTGTGTGTGTGTGTGTGTGTGTGTGTGTGTGTGTGTGTATCAGTTTAGCTTTAACTAGAATACAATACTCGAGTTGTCCCGATGCTGAGGGAACATGCAAGGACATATTGATGTGACAATGCTGTGGTCCCAGCCTCATCTGAAAATAATGAGACTGAAGTTGCCGTTCTCTTACATCTGCCATTCGGTGGACAATGAGGGAGTTGGGGGGCGTTTGTATAACGGGCAGTGGAGGCTGTCAGTTATTTCAGTGCCACCACGCCAAGGCCTCCCTCTCCAGCACCTTATCGACGTATAATGTGCAAAACAGTTACCGGTACATATCTTGAGCTTGTGTGACTCCTTTAGTTCCTATTCTTTATTATGTCGGTTAATTTTCTGTGTCCATGCAGAGATACTCTTCACCATCATCATCATCATCATCATCATCATCATCATCATCATCATCTGTCTGTAGCTAAACACCTCAATCCCGTAGGGGTGACCAAAAACAATTCGCCTTCATGTCTCCCTGTCCTCTATCGTTTGGCTGCCCTTCCCTCAACTCACACCTCTTCTCTTATATATCTGTCAACTTTGTTCCTCCTTTTCATTCTTGGTTTCCTCCTTCCCCTGTTTCCCACCACCTCACTCACATACATTCTTCTAGTCAGTCTCTCAGTCTTCATCATACCGACCCTTATTCCCACCAAATTCTAAACCAGAGGATACTGTCGTGTGATATGCAAAACAGACGTAGGCGAAGGTGCCAGGGCCCCTCCTACCGCCACCACAGTGCTGCCCCGGGTGATTCGGCCAGCAGTAAAACCCAACTTAATTGCTCTTCTTCGGCCTCATCCGTCTCGGTTCATGACATGTGGGGCCTCACATTGTTTTCTCTGTTGTATTTGTCTTTGTTTTCTTGCTTGCGTATCGTTTTCTCCCGCGTTTATATTCTTGTTTGGCTTTGTTTCCTTGCTTGTCTGTTTTCCTACGTGTATATTTTCATACTTGTACTGTATTTGTCTTTTTGCTTACTTGTCTTTGTCTACCCTTGTCTTTGCATGTCACTTGTTTTTGCATTATCATTTCTTTGATATTTGTCTTCGTTTTTGTTTTTATTCTCTTTCTGATCGTCTTCGCATCTTTTATCTTTGTTTTCTTATTTATATTTACTGTATATGTCTTGTCTATCTCTGTTTTCGTATTGGTGGGGGAAGCGAGCACATTTTGTAAGATCCATAGTTGTCCCCCAAAGCTTCATCCCTCCCCCTGGCCCTCAACAGCTCATTACAGTTTATTAGTTTGGGTAGTTATAACGAAGGGTAACTGTTCAGCTAACCAAATGGATTATAGTGGCTGCTCGCAACACTAACCCAAAATTATGATGTCATGAGTCACTGAAACGTAGGAGGAGGAACGGAACCTTGGAGACAAATACAAGGTATCTATCTAATTCCTGTTATCATCATCATCATCATCATCATTACTATTATTGCTATTATAATCATCTATGGCACTAATACATAACATCACTTGAAGTAAACAGGCATGTAGTAGACATTTTAAACCGTATTTCCCTAGGTTAGGGACGTCGCTACCGCCTTTGCCTCGCCAGTTTATTTTTGCATTTGACACGTTGACATTCACTTGTGTGTTATTGATGCCAACTGTGACGATGTCAAAGAATTATAGATAGCGTGAGAGACAATATACCCTGCTCAGTACGACAGTTTTGATATGATTTGGGTCAAATACTGTGGAAATCTTGAGGGTCAGGTGAGAAACAAGTACCTCTGTTTTGAGAACAATTGGTTGAAGGTCAAAGTTACAGAGCAAAGTCAAATTTTCAACCCTCAGACCATTTATTAGGCGTGATTATTGCACTCTGTAAGTGCTCCTTCTTGTTTATTAATTTTGCTGGACCCTCCCAGTGGCCGGGCTTAGAAACACTTTTTACCACTGAGTTGTCAAGTTGCTGGGTTCCTGAGGGACCGATTATCGTACATCAGCTGGCACAGTGCCTGGCAAGCCTATGTAGTCATACCACTGGACTCCACTGTCGTGAGTTTGTAGGTTAGGCAAGTTTTGAAATGTGAAATTCTCGGCGTTTCATTAACTTACATTTGTGGTCTTTTCCTTTAATTTTCAAGCTCTACATTATAGTGGAAAGTCTTATGGATATCTTCAGTTTCTGTCTAATTCGTTTCTTCCAAGCCGGCTTTACTTTCGTGCCATTCCTTTATTTCTTTACCAGTTAACTTTAAACTTGGTATAGTTATTCTTTGGCAGATACCTCCAGACACCTTTCTCATTATTAAGTGTTTTATGGTGTCTAAAGTCAGACCATTCGAACACCTAAGTTAGTGAAATGTGGCAGCACGAATGTGTACAGTCTACCACCATTTGTGAGGAGCGATGGGACAATGGCCTCAGTAAGTGCTAAATAATTTTTGTTTGTGGAGGGGAGGGGGGTATGGGATCCTATGTTTTTGTAAGTTCAGTAATCATAGTTCAGTGTACCATTGCATAGGCCTTCTCTTTTTTTTTTTTTTTTTTTGTATTAATATAATGTAGCTGTATGGAGAGCATCCTGTATTCCCTTGAAAGGTTGGTAATCTTTTATAATACTCTTCCTTCCTAACTGTATTTTTTGTCTTTAATATTCTTCTTCTTCCTAATTTGCTCCGTGTTGTTTTTCCTATATTTTCATGTTTCGAAATGTTATTGTTCTTTTCTGTATATTATATTCTTTTTCATCTGTACAAATGTGTTCATGTTCATCTCGTTTTAGTTTATTCTTGTATTGTCTTATATTTTTTTTTCCCTGAAATTTTTTCCCTAGTGATTTCTGTGTATTTTCATTACATGATCCTATACTGCATTTTTCTTGTTTTTTCTAATTTTTCATTCTGCGTATTTTTACTTTTTTGAACTCATACGTTTATTATATTTTTTCGTTTTTAGTGCTTTTTTTTTATTATTTCCATATTTGTCTTTGTCTAATCCTTATACTTTATTCTACATGTTTGCCTTATACTTTATTTTTTTTTTATGTATTTATTACCTGTTTCCCGTATACTTTTTAAAATTAGACGTCTTTTTTACTTATGCCTTATTCTTATCCTTTGCCAGACAGCTAGTTCTCGTTCTACGTCTTCTCCTACACGTTGTTTAGTATTTTGAGTTCGTATACCTCCACACTACGGCGATTATACAGCCACTAATCTCTCTCTCTCTCTCTCTCTCTCTCTCTCTCTCTCTCAATAGAATTATATATATTACGACAGTTAAAGCATGTAAGTCATTCATATTAGCTCTTTCAGTACGGTGCTGTCTCCTAAACTGAAAACAAATCATCTGGTGGTCGCTAAAACACAAGTGGATTTTATTGGTGTGCTGAAAGGCCATTGTTTATTATAGGGATGTGTAGTATTTGTATAGTGATCAATGAAATCAGTGATGAGAGAGAGAGAGAGAGAGAGAGAGAGAGAGAGAGAGAGAGAGAGAGAGAGAGAGAGAGAGAGAGAGAGAGAGAGAGAGAGTTAAGCCCCGTCGTATCTTCTCCTTTCCTTTATTCCGAGAACCGTCTGCTCGTAAGCGTAGGAGGCTTGCTCACATTTCCACTTTAGTTATTTTGCATAGTACACCGTAAGTCTTTTTTCTTGCATGTTCAGGTCTTCATTAACATCCATGGACATAGTCAGATTTACTCGTTGACACAGTTTGCATTCAGTTGTTCAGATCGGTGACGGGGCCTGTATTTTATCATTATTATCTCCCGGTGTTTTGATGCTACTTAGGGAGACTTCTTGAACTGGAGGATCGAGACGCAGCCATATTCGCCTTTTCACAACTCGAGGTCCGTTTGAAACGTTGAGTAATATTATCTGGTTGTGGCTTGATGTGGATAAAAAATACGCCACTGTGTTGAGAGTGAATAACATGCAGTTTATTATTAGCATGACATATACAGAGATCTAAAGGTAAGTAAGTTGTGTTCGTCAGCCTCATAAGCTAACGAAAATATGGCCACAAGTCACCCATCTTCATGTGCTCTGCCACCTCATCCATCTCCTGTTTGCTTGTCCTTTCCTTAACCTTGACACCCACGAAAATACACACGCCAGTCCAAGTCGCCCTCCCTCATGTACCCTCCCAATTCATCCATCACGAGCTGGCTCTGCCTCCCTTAATTCTTGACAGCAACATAATTATACACACCAGTCCCAGTCACCTTTCTTTATGTACTCTTCCACTTAACCCCTTTGATCCAATAGCGTTTATTTTTCTTTTTGTTTAAATTTAATCATCCCCCCCCCTTTTTTTTTTATGCGAGGAAGAAGGAACCAAAGGCCGTGGGCCCGCTATTATTGTTCCTTCCAAGAGAAAAACAAAATACAAGAGAGAGCCAAATTCAAGATCCGATCATTTCGAATGCCTGGACACACTGCTTTTGAAAGACTGGAGATCATAGGAAGCAGGAAATACAGACAGAGGGAGACAGTTCCAGAATCGACTTGTTGCATAAATGAAGGACTGGGAGTAACGGTTAACTCTTGCATTAGAGAGTTGGACAGAAAAGGGATGAGAGTTTGCTGCTAGACAGGTGCTACGCGCCCGTCGTAGAGGTGGAGGAATGCATGCAGACGGTTCAGAGGAGCAATGACCATTGAAGTAGCGATAAAAAAAGAGATAAAAATGCAACAGTGCGGCAAAGAGACAGAGGTTGAAGGGAGTCATTAAGAGGAGGGGGAGTTAATGAGACGAAAAGCCATTGACTCCACCCTATTGAGAAGAGCTGTATGTGGGGAGTCTCCCCACACATGAGAGTTGTACTCCACACAGGGGCGGATAAAACCCCTGTATAGAATCAACAATTGTGCAGGGGTAAAGAAGGAACGGAATCGGCTTAGTACACCTAATCTCATGGAAGCAGATTTTGCAAGAGATGTAATATGATCTTTCCAAGATAAGTCCCGAGTAAATGAAACCCCAAGCATGTTCAAGGAAGATGCAGGATTAAGCTGAATATTATTAAACGTTAGTGGGTATACCTGTGGAAGATTTTGTCAGTTTGATAGGTGTAAAAACTGAGTTTTTGATGCATTAAAAATAACCAGATTATTTTTACCCCAGTCAGAGATACGAGCCAAGTCAGACATTAGGTGTGCCATAGCCTCATCCCTTGTTTGTTGAAGTAAATGCTGAGATGGACGTTGCGGGAACCAAAAGGAAAGGTGAAGGGTGGAGTCATCAGCGTATGAGTGGATAGGGTTAGATGTACAGCTTAGAAGGTCATTGATGAATAAAAGGAAGAGAGTTGTGATAGGACAGAGCCCTGAGGAACACCACTGTTGATAGATCTAGGAGAAGAACGATGACCATCTACAACAGCAGCTATAGAACGACCAGAAAGGAAACTAGAGATGAAGGCACAGATAGAAGGATAGAAACCGTAAGAGGGCAGTTTGGAAATTAAAGATTTATGCCAGACTCGATCAAAAGCCCTAGAGATGTCATGTGCAATGGCAAAGCTTTCACCAAAGTCCCGAAAGGAGGATGACCAGGAGTCTGAAAGGTAGGTGAGAAGATCGCCAGTGGAGCGTCCCTGATGGAATCCATACTGACGATCAGAAAGAAGGTTGTGATAGGAAAGATGCTTTAAAATTTTTCTATTAAGAATTGACTCGAAACATTTTGAGATACAGGATGTTAAAGCAATTGGACGATAGTTAGAGGGTTGGGAATGGTCAGCCTTCTTTGGGACTGGCTGAATGAGAGCAAACTTCCAGCAAGAAGGAAAGGTACAAGTTGATAGACAAAGGCGAAAGAGTTTACCCAGGCAGGGTGTAAGCACAGAAGCACAGTTCTTGAGAACAACAGGAGGGACTCCATCAGGCCCATATGCCTTGTTAGTACTGAGGCCTGTGATGGCAGAAAATACGTCAATTGAAGAATTTTAATGTCAGCTATGGGGAAGTCAGAGGGGGGAAGTGATGGAGGAACAGCACCGGAATCGTCTAAGGTGGAATTGGAGGAGAAAGTCTAAACGAAGAGGTCTGCTTTATCATTATAAGAAATAGCTAAAGAGCCATCAGAGTAGAAAAGAGGAGGGAAGGTTGATGAGGTAAAGTTGTTAGAAAGGTTTTTGGCAAGGTACCAAAAGGAGGGGGAAGAATTCGAGTTGGAGAGTTGAGAGCATTTAGTATGGATGAAATTATTTTTAGCAGAGCGAAGAACAGACTTAGCACGATTCTGGGCAGAAACTTATGAAAGATGTGATTCAGGGGTGGGTTGGCTCCAGTACCTTTTATAGGCCCTCACCTTGTTGTGGACAGCATTAGAACAAGCGTGATTAAACCAAGGCTTTCTTGCATTAGTCAGAGGAAATGAGAAAGGAATGTATGCTTCCATGCCTGAGAGAATCCGTAATGTGCAAGGCGCACTCAGATGGCTCCCGACCATGGAAGCAATAATCATTCCAGGGAAAATCAAAGAAGTACTGCCTGAGGGCCTCCCAATCTGCAGCACCAAAGTGCCACAGACAACGTTTCTTTGGAGGGTCCACAGGCCGTACCAGAGGGATAGGACAGGTTAAGGTGATAAGGTTGTGATCGGAGGAGCCCAACGGAGAGAAAAGATTAACAGTGTAAGCAGAAGGATTAGTTGTAAGTAAGAGGTCAAGTACGTTGGAGCTCACTCCAAGGCGGTCAGGGATACGGGTAGGATGCTGTACAAGGATTGAAAAGGTGTAGGCTTGTTCACCAGGTGGATCAGTGAAAGGAGAGGAGAGCCAAAGGTGGTGGTGAACATTGAGATCTCGTAGAATGGAGATTTCAGAGAAAGTAGAAATGGATAGAATGTGTTCCATCGTAGAAGTAAGATAGTCAAAAAAATTTTGATAGTTGAATTAGGGGATAAGTAAACAGCGCAGATATATTTAGTCAGAGAATGACAGGAAAGCCGAACCCAGAGTGTAGAGAATTCAGAAGAATCGAGTTCAGGAACACGAGAGCAAGATAAGTCGTTGCGTATATATACACAACAACCACCTTTGGCTTTGAAGTGAGTATAGAGAAAGTAGGAGGATACAGAAAAGGGTCTGCTGTCAGTTGCCTCAGACAGCTGAGTCTCAGTTAGAAAAAGAAGGTGAGGTTTAGAGGTGGAGAGGTGGTGCTCAACAGAGGGAAAGTTCGAGGAAAGGCCGCGAATGTTGCAGAACTGAAGAAAAGAATCAGACAGTGGTTCCAGGCAGCTCGAGCCGTCACCGGAAGAGGGGCGGAAGGTGGGGGCATTTATGGTCCCCCCCCCCTGGGACTCCGAGGCCACGTGTTGCGCTGCCATGATTATTATTTTTTTTTATTTGGAAAAGGAAGTGTGGTGTGTACTGTGCGTGTAGTTTGGTGTTGATAGTCGGAGAAACTTGTATTGGAGAGCATGCTGGCCTACTCTCTGTGTCACTGAGACACTGAAAAAGTTCAGCAAAGGGGGATGGTCGGGACCTAGTCCCGAGGGCTGATGAAACGGGAGCACCAGCTCTCCCTGTCATCAGCTTTCCATCCACCTTGGGAGTACTGCCCTGCTCGACTGGTGCTACAGTCTACTCCTACTACACCCAGACGTTTCCATTTCAAGTAAAGTTTCATTTTATTGGAGGGGTCAGTGAAGGCGGTATCTAACCCACTCACAATGAAGAATCTCTCCTAGCCTGTATGATATTGTCTGGAAATAACCGAAATAAAATGTACAAATACGTGATGAGAGTGATTGAGTTAAGTTACATTCATCTCGTGGTTGGAGTCGTATTCTGCTCAGTTTAGGAGGCTTTGTAGCAACCCTTCTTTATCAGTGTATTAGTAAATATTGCACGTTATTTCGTCCCTTTAAGGTATTTATGCAGTCTGTGTATTGCTGGTACAATGACAAAATTAATATATAACATTAAGGTGTAGCATGCACAATAAATCGGTAAGGAAGGAATGATAGAAAGCTTACTAACCTCACACAACGATAAATTTAAGGTTTGAATTCATGTCAGATAAGAAGGCTCTCCAACACTTGCCCCTTACCACTTCCTTTCTGCACATGACAAAATAATATTGCATCTTGAATATTTTTTATATAGTCTGCATCGGTATTAAAAACATAATGAATAAAATACAAGTGAATAGTGAGTCAGTGTGCAGAATTAATCGGTTAGGAATGGATACTAAGATGTCTTCTAATCCAGCCGCGTCACCCTCCCTCATGTACTCCCCCACTTCAGCCATCTGTCTTCTTCCTGGTCGGCCTCTCTTTAGTCTTGGCACTGACGAAAATATATGCACCTGTGTGTGTGTGTGTGTGTGTGTGTGTGTGTGTGTGTGTGATGAGGCAGGGTGTGGATGAGGGAAGTGGGCGAGGAGAAAGGACAAGCTGCAAGGAAGAAGGCGGATCGAGGTGGTGGGTTTGCCTGGCCAGAATAAATGTCTTACCCTGTATCTTAATAGTAAACACATGCAGCCAGTGACTAACTCCCTGGCGGCGTGAGGGAGGGTGCCAAGAATGCGTCGCTGTATTTTACCTGCCATGGTACACTTCCTTACACCATTTCATCGGCGATTTATTTTGCATACTACTTTTCATCCTCTTGAACGTCAGTACTAGAAATGTACACGTAACTCCTACGATGATATTGTGAGGTAATATGTAGAGCAAATCACTAAAAAGAAGGTTGCAGTGAATTCTTCTGTGTCTGTCTCCACACCACTATATTGCGTTTGTTCTAATCTGACAAAAATCTCCAACCTCTTTTAGCTCAGGTGATGGTCAAGAGTAGTCAGACTGAAGAGTAGGACTGAACAGTAACCAAGGAGACTCATTCTTGTCTCATACTTAAAGCTCATCGAATTTCCTGCAACCACGACTTCTTATTGTAGTTTTGGAGTGGCACAGTTCCGTGAGATGAAAATAAAACGGTTACACTCAGCCCCCACCTGATGCTGCACACACACCATCTGCCAACATCACGCTCATTAACACTCTTACGGCCCTCATGACTCCCTTTTGGCTGGGAGGAAAAAGGTTGACGATTAAAATAGGGTTGTCCTTATAATAGAGGTAAAGGTGACGCAATTAACACTCTCAGGTTGTGCCTGAGTTGGTATAATGGTGGTTTGTTGCTCTGACTGGGGCGGGGAACATTATAAAGACCTACATTTTGTTAATACAGACTCCACTCATCTATCATAACACCCACCGACATGTCGTAAAAACACCCCCTCTAACACCAGTACACTAGTCCAGCTTGAACCAGCCCTAGTATGTATTCAATATGGACGGTGGGTGGTAGCGCCGATGTGGTAACATTTAGAGGAGTGTGGTATGTAGGAAGATTCCTGGATCTCAGGGAATGGGCGGCTAAGCCTATGCCCAGAGTTGGACACATAAAAAAAAAAAAGTACTTTTAACCAAATGAGACTGTGAACTGTCAAGGATAAAGGTAAAGGGAAGGGGAGACAGATGCCATGAGTCGCTTAGCCGCGGTGCTTTTGTCCATTGACCCTGTGGTGGGTTATACACCCAGTATCCTGGGATACAAGGCCACTGCATCATCCAGGTTACCACAGTTCCCCCCTTCCCCCCACGTGTTACCGTAGGTATTCATTTTACCTACCAACCCATTAAGGGTGAGTGGACACCAGTCGAGTGACGTCACCCTGGCGCTGACGGGTAGACAGTTTTGCAGTCAACGACTGCAAAGCTGTAGTTGGGTGTTTTTATGACAAGTTGGTGGGTTATGTGAAGATCAGTAAAGTGCGTTTTAACGTAATTCAGATAATCAAACTGCTCTCCCAAGTCCAACGATTTTTACCATCTCCAATGGGCAGTTTTCACGAACCCAAAACTGTGGTGTTACATAAAGCTGCAGTCAGGAAATCTTATATACAACTGGGGTTCAGAATTAATGAAGCCAGAGTGCAACCCCTGCCAATTCTCTTAATTATTGTTGGTCAGCTTAGCAAGACTTGAGTAGGTTTTGACGCAGTTTCGTGGGCATGTAAATGAACTACTGAGGCAAAAAGAATCCGCTCACCCAGCAGCGTGAACTATTATGGCACGGTGGACGACTGTTTATGACGCGATTTCATTTATCTATTCTGCTCATAAAGTTCCCATACTGGCCTCCTTAATTTGATTAGAAGAGTTTGGCGTTTGGAAGAATTAATTCACTATCGTTTTAAAGAGGTTAATGAATATCTACTGTTCCTTTTGATCTGAGCTGAATCGCGTGACGATACCAGGAATCAAATACATAAGTGATCATCTTAGCGAAGTGGTTAAGAAAGTGGCGTCTTTTCATTTCAACCCATTTGCGCCCAATGTCCTCAATATAGGACGGAGGTGGGCATTTTCAACATTTGATAAAGAAGGGAACCTCGGGGTAGGCACCTATGAGCTTCGGATAGGCGGAGGGCGGTACGCTTATCCCTCGCACAGGAACTCTGGAAGCTAATGGGTTAATCTGGCCGCCAGTCAGACTATTTTACTGAGTTTAAGGAAAATGTCTTTAAGTGAAAGGGTTCGTGGATGCTACATCGAACTCCTCCAGCTGTGAAGTCTCCCTGAGCTGAAACACATTGTTGGGTGGTGGCACGAATGCATTGAACATGCAGGTCAGTGTAGTGTCACAGTTATTGCTCGTCCACATTAACCTGGCACTTGGCCGAGATATTCATCCTTGTGCACCTACTTTCCTTTACCTAAGTGGCAGAATAATACTATACCTCGGCTCTTAATTCTTCCCCGTAACTAGCACGACATTCTAGTGGTATTCTCTTGTTACAGTTCAGCATTCAAGGTGGAGAGATGACAATTTTAGGCCAAGTTAAAATGGACAGAGAATAATAAATCTCACATGAGGAACACCAACCCCAGTGTAACACCATTGGCAGTGTATCTTTGGCAATGCATCCAAGCATCCAAGTTTTTCCTCTATACACTCGTCTTTTCGTCTCTACCTGATTTTCATACCTCCTTCTTTCCTTCATCCTCACCCTCCCTCCTTTGTTTCATCAGTTCCCCTTCTCTCACTGACCCCCTTCAGCCTCTCTCTTATATTGCATCTCTCTCTCTCTCTCTCTCTCTCTCTCTCTCTCTCTCTCTCTCTCTCTCTCTCTCTCTCTCTCAACAACTTTGGTTACTGCTTTTCAGAACTATAACTTGTAACCCATCCTCATTACGGCGGGCATGCAGCACTCATTTAGTCACACACTCACCACTTTTCCGTCTATTACTACACTATCTGATGCAAGAGATAACTGGTTCTTTCCTTCTCTTTATGTACATAGCTGGTCAACTCTAAGACTGTTTTCCTCAGGCTGTCTTTCCCACCATCAGTGACTTACAGGTGTGTGAGTGTGTGTGTGTGTGTGTGTGTGTGTGTGTGTGTGTGTGTGTGTGTGTGTGTGTGTGTGTGTGTGTGTGTGTGTGTGTGTAGTGCAGCCAAAACTGGAAAAAGGATTTTGATGAAACTTTGGCAGGATGGCTGGAATTGGGTCCCAGATGGGCCAGATTCAATTTCATGTCGATTGATATTTTCTGAACGGATGTTTTGACCCCCTACGTCTTTGAAGAGAGAGAGAGAGAGAGAGAGAGAGAGAGAGAGAGAGAGAGAGAGGGAGGAGGGGGGAGGTTGTACATCTACACTTAGCTGTCTGTTACTTCATTCATACCATGAATGGACGATTTTATTCAACAGAAAATGGTGGTAGCTGTGGTGGTGGTGTTAGCTGTGGCGGTGGTGGTGGCTGTGATGATGATGATCGTGGTATCTGTGATGGTGGTGATGCTGGTGGTGGTAGTTGTGTTGTAGATGGTGTTGGTGGTGGTGGTGGTGGTTGTGTTGATGGTAGCTGTGATGTTGATGGTGGTGGTGTAGCTGTGATGATGATGATGGTTGTGGTGGTAGCTGTAATGATGATGGTGGTGGTGGTAGCTGTAGTGATGGTGGTAGCTGTGGTGGTGGTGGTGGTAGCTGTGGTGATGGTGGTAACTGTGATGATGATGGTTGTGGTGGTACCTGTGGTGGTAGTAGCTGTGATGATGATGGTTGTGGTGGTAGCTGTAATGATGATGGTGGTGGTGGTAGCTGTACAGTAGTGGTGGTGGTGGTAGCTGTGGTGGTGGTGGTCTTAGCTGTGGTGGCGGTGGTAGCTGTGATGATGATGGTTGTGGTGGTACTTGTGGTGGTAGTAGCTGTGATGATGATGGTGTTGATGGTAGCTGTGGTGGTGGCAGTGGTGATGGCGGTAACTGTCCTGAAAAGGCTTTCATTAAATGGGCAAGTGGTTTGTGGCCCGACAGGAATGTAAAGCCCTTGCTCCAAAGCAAAGCATGGCTCAGAGGTGGCTCTAATTTGAACAAGTGCTGAGTAGCTCAGTTTTCTTCAGCACATGAGTGACGACCGTCAGTGAAGAGATCAGAAGCAAACTCCATAAACCCCTTTGATGTGAAAGGTTTTCCCTTAACAGGACAAAATCGTCTGGTAATGGCGAGAATCAAATATAGACGTTGTTGTTTTTGCAACCCCAGGCACTTTTGGGCCTGAACCCATTGGACTGCAGGAAGCCAGCCACTTCAGTTGGTCGCTCCCAGAGGTCTTTTGTTGAGGCTATGTTGAAGGAATGTATGTGTTGTGAGAGCGTGATGCTTGAGGTAAGTGTGATGTGATGTTGGGCTTCATTGCAGTGTGGGCACAGCGGATTGTTTGTTAGCTGTATTTTACATTGGTACTGTGGTGCCCACATTATAGTCTGGCTACATAGTTTCCGACGGGTGTATGTCTGGTGGAAATACATGAAGGATTCTATTTGGATGAAGGTTTTGGGTGGCTGTGGTGGCTTTGTGTTTCTAAATGTGTGTGTGTAATGTGGTGTTGGATGGAGGAGAGTGTATGTTGCTGAGATGCTTTGTGTAGTATTGGGAAGTTGTCCGTTTCTTGTTTCTTTGTGGTAAGAGTGATGCAACATGAAGATACAAGGGAGAGATGGGTCTTGAGATCAAGTTATAAAGCTGTGTATCTCTGTTGTCCGTATGGTCTTTGATTTATAGTTTTTATTTATTTATTTTTTTTTCTTGGCGTAAATGATCCTTATTTTTGGATTTTGTGCATCTCGTTATTATCATTAAAGCTTTGCTTTACCCCCCCCTTTTTTTTTTAAGTTATCCTTTTTTGTTCTGCTAAAGTTGAAGCCCAGCTTGGACCAACAGCGAAAGGGCTAATCATGAATACTGATCTCATACCGATAATTTGACGTTTCCATTTTTCCCTCTTGTGGCTTGCGTAGTTACCTCCGCCAACGATTTTGGAGGAGGTTATGCATTCACCTATGTTTGTCTGTTTGTTTTTCCACACGATATCTCGAAAAGGTCTCAATGAATTTCAATGAAATTTTGTGGAACGGTCTGCCATGGGCCAAGAAAAAATCGATTAAATTTGGGGACGGATCCGGATCCGGATCCTGATTCGGAGTATTCCGTACAATATCTTCAAAAGTTCTATATGAATTTCAATGAAATTTTGTGGAAGGGTGGGCCATTGGCCAAGATAGAATCGATTAAATTTTGGTGTGGATTCGGATCCGGATCTGGATCATATGTATCACGCACAATATCTCCAAAAATTCTCAATGAATTTCAATGAAATCTTTTTGAAAAGTGGGCCATGGGTCAAGGAACAATTAATTAAATTTTGTGGCGGATCCGGATCTTATGTATTCCACACAATATCTCCACGGATTCAGTCCGGATCCCTTTTAATGGCATTGGCGGAGTTATGCGCTGTCTAACTGCTTTTTTGGTTAGATATTGGTTTATTTTCAGTTGATTTTTGCTGCCGCCGGATGATTGTACTTAACTTAGCGGAGGGTTTCCTAACTGGAGGAATTGGAGATAGCCCTGATCCACTCCCTCAGTACTGCATTTGTAAAGATGCAATGAATAGAACTGTTTGATGGTAGTGAAATTATAATGAAAAAGACGTCATAGTAGTGAAGAGGTAAGTTATTCACTTCAGGTAATTGATTTTCAGTACGATGTCGTCTGCTGTACATTTTCTTCATATTATCAGGCAGTTTTATTCATTTTAGGAGTGACTTCAACTTGGGGGGATTTGATATACCGGTAACCTTCGTTAACTCTTAACACGTGACGACTTTCCTGTTGAATAAAATGTAGTGTTACCAAGAAGATTTTTAGAAAAGAGACACCGTTCTGAGGAGGTTAATGATTCAGTACAGTTAATATGTCTGTCAGTCAGCCACCGATACTGTTCAGTTTATTCAGTCAGTCAGGGCAGTTAATTTGTAGTTTGTCAGTCACTTCATCAGTTTGACAGTCAGACAGTTATGTAGTCATTTGGTACAGACAGTTTATTATTAGTCGTCAGTCAGTTACCATTAGTTTTGCTGGTTGGTCAGCCTGCTTTAGGGTGCTTGTCAGTCAGTCATTCAGTTACTCTTAGTTTGTCGGGCAATGAGTAAGTCACTCGTAGCTCATAGGTTAGTCAGTCTCCTTTAGTTTAGTCTAGGCATCAGTCAGTCACTTACCTTTTGTTCGTCATGCAATAAGTCAGCCAGTGAGTGCATGTTTTACTCTGAGAGTTGCAGTCATGTGAACAGCATCACCTGACACATACGCACTCACACACCTAACCTTGCCCAACACAGTCACGAGGCAGGCAGGTGTTCGAATGGGGGAGGGGAGGAATTGGAAGAGAAGCGGAGGGAGAGGGAGGAAGTGAAGGGGAGGGGTGGAGTGAGGAAAAGAGGGGAAGGAAAAGGAAGAGAAGGGAGAAAGGGGAGGAGATAGGAAGAAGTAGAAGATGATAAGAGAAGGCGGTAAAGGAAGGTGCAGAGGAGTTAAGGAGGCATAAAACAAAGAAACAGAAGGAAAGATTATAACACTTCCACTGCGATTTTTTAAAACATTACTCTCTCTCAGTCCGATGATATTGTTTTATTTCATTCTTGCTGTCACCAAACCATTCTATCAAACATCACACACACACACACACACACACACACACACACACACACACACACACACACACACACACACATATATATATATATATATATATAAAATTATATATATATATATATATATATATATATATGTATGTATGTATGTATGTGTGTGTGTGTGTGTGTGTGTGTGTATGGTGAACACAGTATCTGTTGCATGTTGGTCACCAGCGTATCGAATCTTGAAAATAAGCAGGAGCACTAGAACAATGATGGAATCCATGTTTATTGTTTCACTATATTTCGGACCGTCTTAGTCCGTCATCAGGTGAGTACAGCAAGATCCTAAACAATAAACATTACCGTATTTTAAGATAAAAGAACTGGATCTCATAATGGTTAAAAAATATTAACTTAACTTACATACACATGATAAATACACTAATAATAATAAGGCTGCATGTAAATATAAAAAAATAACAATATACAACTTAGATGCTTAATAACCAAACACTGGTACCTGAGCGGTGTCTTGGAGTTTACTGACCCCCGTGGATATGAAACTAGCTATAGTCATGGCTACTATTAAGCTGCCAACTCGTTTGTACAGACTAAACAAGGAGTTTGTTGAGATAGCGTGTCACAATTGTTATTACTTTTTTATATCACAAGAGAACAAACAAGTGTAACCACTCTAAACATAAGTAACTTAACCTGTTTTTTACAAAGTTATCTAACCCATGTATTAAGATCTGGTCTTAGTTTGTTAGTGAAGAATTTCTCCCAGATTAACAAAACAGCCAGAGTTTAAAAATCATCCTCATTAAAATGATGCTCTGGATCCAGAGATTGAGTCCTTATTGCTGAAAACTGCATCCTTTAAGAAACTGTCCTGTACGTATGCTTTTCCCCATATGTTCCAATATTCTAGAAGAACACGTGTGTGTGTGTGTGTGTGTGTGTGTGTGTGTGTGTGTGTGTGTGTGTGTGTGTGTGTGTGTGTGTGTGTGTGTGTGTGTGTGTGTGTGTGTGTGTGTGTGTGTGTGTGGCTAGATCAATTTATGTGCCTTAGGAGAGACTTTTCGATAAACACTGGTTAGATTACGGTGTGTTGTAGTCCATGTTAGGTCCAGAGGGAGAGTGATAGCCTGAATTAATCTTTCCCCTTGCTGGCGAAGTACGAGTGAGGAATGGGGAAGGAGTGTCTGCAGCAAGTGATTCATATGAAAGTGGAACTGTCACCTGGTTAATGTTTATATGTGTGTCAAGGTCTGTATATGATGCTGATAGAAGCGCCAGACTGTAAACACACGTAATCATATGAAAGGGGAGGCAGTAGCTCTTGGGATAAATAAACTGTGTGACGATACCAAGAACACAGCTAAAGAGATGTCCCCTTCCTGAACGGGTTGTGGACTGAAAAAATAAAAATAAATAAAAAAAGGAGAGGGAAGCAGGCGTGATGAGGAGGAGAGAGAGGGAGAGAAAGGAAGAGAGAGGGGGAAGAGAGCAGAGGACTGTTACAGGAGGAAAGGGAATGGGACGGAGTGCAGAAGAGGTACGGGAGGGAAGAAGAGGAAAAATGGAGGGAGGGGGGGAAAAGGAGAAAAAGGAAGGGAGACAGAAGAAGGGAAGGGTACCGTGAATGGGAAACAGGGAGGGAAAAAGGAAAGGGAAGGGAAGGAAGAAAGCAAACAAGAGGTGGAAAGATGGGGAGGGCAGGGAAAGAAAGGGAAAAGGGGAAGGAAAATAGAAAAGAGGGAAATGGAAGAAAGAAACGAAAAGAGGAAAGGGAAGGGAAGAGGAAAAGAAGAGGGAAGGAAAGGAGAAAGGTGAGGGGCATGAGGAATGGGGATGGAAGAATGGAAGAGAAGGAAGGAGGGAAAGGAGGAAAGATGAGTGAGATGGGGAGGGGGAAGGAAGGACAATAAAGGAAAAGAGGAAGGAAAATGGGAGGTGACCTAACAGAAATGGGAGTGAGTAAGGGAAGTGAGGAGATGAGAGAGAATGAAGGAAGAGAAGGGGAGAGAAGAAAAGGGAAAGGGAAGAGTAAGGTAGTTAGGAAAAAGGAAACGAGTTATGTAGATGAAGGGATGGCAAGGCTGAGGAAGGAGAGAAAAAGGAAACGAAGGGAAGAGACGGGAAGGAAAGGAAAAAAAGAAGTGAGCTACGCCAGCGAGGAGGGTGAAGGAAGGGGAGGAGTATGTGAAGGAAAGGGACGGAATAGGAAGGGAAGAAGGGAGAAGATGGAAAGGGTAGGTGAGAGAGATAGGGACAGAAAAATGGAGTGAAGGAAAGGGACGGAATAGGAAGGGAAGATGGGAGAAGATGGAAAGGGTAGGTGAGAGAGATAGGGACAGAAAAATGGAGTGAAGGAAAGGGAAGGAGAGAGACAATGGGAGGCTGGGAGGATGAGATGAATGATGAAGAGGAAGAGAGGAAGTAGGAAAGGAAGGAAGGTGAAAATTATGACTGAGAGAGACTGCAATAATGGAGAGATGGAGGAAAGGGGACGAGGAAGTGAAGGAGGAAGAGTAAAAACTTGACTGAGATGATGAGAAGTAAAAGGGGAGTGGGGTGGAGAGAACGGAGGGAAGGAGAAGAAGAGAGAGGAGGAAAAAGTTTAATTATTTGAGAGTACACAGGCAAGTAGACAGAACAGCCTTATTGGGTCTTTGGAGGCTGCTTGTTATAAAGGATAGATAGATGGATAGATAGATAGATAATAGATAGATAGATAGATAGAAAGATAGATAGATAGATAGATAGATAGATAGAGAGAGAGAGAGAGAGAGAGAGAGAGAGAGAGAGAGAGAGAGAGAGAGAGAGAGAGAGAGAGAGAGAGAGAGAGAATAATTTCTTAGAGGAAGTAGGCCATAAACCAACGAGGTATAAATAGTATGGTTAAGCAGAAGACGACAAAGAGACGGTTGTGTGTGTGTGTGTGTGTGTGTGTGTGTGTGTAAGACAGTGAGGGAGGGGGAGGAGCTTTATGTGTGTGTGTTTTTTTTATCCTTAAAGAAGACTCCAAAGGCCTGAAGTCCGCATAAATCGCCCCTTGCACAGAGTTAAGAGAGAGCCAACCTTGTGATCTGGAGGGGTGACAAGAAGGAAGATGTTGAGGTGTGTGTGAGAGAGAGAGAGAGAGAGAGAGAGAGAGAGAGAGAGAGAGAGAGAGAGAGAGAGAGAGAGGGAGGGAGGGAGATGACAAGAATTAAAATGTTAAGATTAGTGTGTGTATGAGAGATAGGACAAGAGTGAGTGTGTGTGTGTGTGTGTGTGTGTGTGTGTGTGTGTGTGTGTGTGTGTGTGTGTGTGTGTGTGTGTTCGCCTGCCAGACTTCCACCAGGCCCCTGCTCTTGCCAACTACATTCTGTGCTTGTCATCCGCCTATCCCTGCCCTCACCAACACCAGGAACAGTGCACCCTCTGCCCAGGCCTTGGATTATAGTTATACACGGTTGGATTCTCTCTCCCAAGGACGTCCTTTATATATTCTTGCAGTTTCCAGAGAGTATGATTCTGTTTTGGGGTTAGGGAAGTTACAGATAAAGTTTCTTTATCAACATCACTGTGAGAACTCTTTCCTAAATTGAATAATCTGGAATTAGCAACAGTGCTGCTCATATATATCAGTGCCACCATGTGAAGGCGTCCCTCTCCAACGTCATTGTTAACGTTCACATAACCAGGCTTCTGTTAGTCCCTTCACTACGATGACGGCTTTGGTTTATACCGGGTACTTGTTACCACCAGATGATATAATTCAGCTTACTAGAGGCCCCTGGTAATGAAGGGGTTGATGAACACCATAACAGTCCCCTCCAGTTCACAGATTCTTGTGTGATAAGTAAATTCATGTGGTCAGCAAATGAACATACAGTGTACAGTACAAGACGATATCGTGCTAAAAGGGTTAACTAAAAGGATTGTGTGCTGGAATCGAAAACATCCACCTGAAGTGAAGGGTGCCAAATAGAAATATAAATAAAATGATTTTTATGTTCCTCTTTATCATATTGTTGCTATAACTGCAGGGAAAACAGAAAACCAATATCTCCATGAGGAAGTATATGCCTCAGCGTGCTACACATTCCATGCTAAGTCCTTGAGATCTATTCTTGCACTTGATGTCTAATAATACATTATTTGATTCGTAACATTTACATGACCCACAACAGGTGCCAGATCCAGTTTGGTCGAGTAATCCCTTCCTTGCCAAAAAATCTTATAAGCTGAATAAAATCATCTGACATGCGCAAGAGGAAAATTATGTCTTGGCACGGAGCATGTTAATGGAATTGTTTGTTTCCTTCACCACCAAGGCCTCTGTTCAAGCTGACAAGACTCATAGACGGTAGAGGAACAACACTTTAACCCATATACCCGAGGATGTCTTGTTAAATTCATTCTTGTGGTCTTCAGACGATTTTATATAACTTAGATGAGACGGCGGGAACTGGAGGAGTTACACAAAAATTTCATCATCCCCTTCATTATACGGGGACTCTCCTACTGTGGATAAAGCTGCCGTGACTAGCAACAATAAAATATCCTATCAAAGACGTCGAAGGCTTTAAAGACGCTCTGGTACCGAAGAAGTTAACTCTTTTCAGTGCTGTGGCAACTCATACATATTTTCTCTACTTTGACACGATTTTCTTTTTCAGGAGAATTTAATCCAAGTTTATTTATTCTCCAGCGTCGGCTTATGATATTGAACAAAAAATAATGGAGATGTAGACTGTAGAGGAAGCAATGGAATGGCACAAAACTCAGTATGCATTTGAGACGGGAGGCCTTAATGCAAAGATAGGCGAGGTTGGGGTAGGTGAGACTGAAACAAGGCATTTTGGGAGGAATGTTTCTGTTATTAAAGGGGCTTGTGCATGAGGCTCATGTCTAATACCAGTTGTTGGATAATAATCACGTAGCCTGAATAATATCACGTGAATGCACCAAGAATAAAGTTAGAATGGCGTCGTATGGTATCAGCCCTGGAGGAATGAATGACTGTAAATATTGTCACATCTCTCCAGTTCAAAAAATAGATAAATAATTAAATAATCTCTCCCTACCAGAAAGCGTAAGAAACATCCGTCCTCGGGCTAAAGAGGCCAGCCACTTCACTCCAATGACTTATTTTCCATTTCATTCTTGTTAACTTCAAACGCTTTTTATTTTTCGGTTTGCGAGAGACTTGAGTTGGATGATCTACGGGTATCATTCAGAGAGGCCTTTGCAGGTTGAACGCAATCGTCTGGAGGCAGTGAGAATTGCCTAAAATGAAAGATACGTCCTCCGATTTAACGGGATAGGTTGCATAAATTTGTCTGGTGGTTAGAGTGGCAACACACACACACACACACACACACACACACACACACACACACACACACACACACACACACACACACACACACACACACACACACACACACACACACACACACACACACACACACACACACACACACACCGTGGCAGCTAACTAGTCATAGTAATATTCATTTTAAAGTTCCACGAAATGAGACTGATTGTGTCAGTAATAATACTAGTAAGTGCTACTATTGTGCTTCTACTGTTGCTGATTATGATAATAATAATAATAATAATAATAGTAATAATAATAATAATAATAATAATAATAATAATAATAATAGTATGTTATTATTACTATTATTATTATTGTTTATTATTATTATTATTATTATTATTATTATTGTTATTATTATTATTATTATTACGTCTGGGAAAATGCTTAAATAAGGCATTCAGTACGCAGACGTCTTTATTATTGTCCTCCTGCGTCCCCAAGATTATATTCGACTCTGAGTCCTGGTACTGAAGGGGTTAATGAGGGCAGTATATAGAGCACCCAGTTCAGAATGTATCCAGTGCTGCAACCAGTCATGTGAAAGCAGCAAGAGTAAGATGGAAAAAAGGCGTCATGGTAGTGAAGGGCCTGAGTGACTGGGAGACTTGTGAAGTATTTGCTCATAAACCCCTTGACCTGTGAACATCTGTATTTATTTATTTTGGAGTTGGGCAAGCGATTTCATTCACCTTAGGAATGATTTTTGACGTTAAAGTAGCTGAAGAATGCTTTGACCTACCCTTTCATTTCGAGTAGTCTCCGAAGTTCAATAAAATCATCTGGATAAGGCTAGAACGAAGTACATAGAGGTAATCGTGCTGACGTAGTGATCCGCTAATCGTGAGTGTTGCAACTGCCCTCAGGTGGATAAACTGGTGTGGTGTTAATCTGAATACAATTAATACTGTACTTTAGCGCGACAATAAGTGATCAAGTCTTGATTGTGGTTAACTCTTTCATTCCCTGAGTTGCCCTGAGCTAAATACACGTTTTGTGAGGGTGAGACCGAGGATGAGACGGAGGGATGACGTGGAGAGTATACAGTATGAGAGAGGATGATGTTTGCTGGGGGCAAGGCATCGAAATGGCTGGCAGGGAACAGGGCGATATGGAGGCGATTTGTTTGTGGCCACCTCATACGCGATGAGGACTTCTGGCTATAGGTAGATAAATACAAATAATCTGACATAATCTATCTATCTATCTATCTATTGCCAGACGCCTCAATCCCGTTTGGGGTGGCCACAAACAAATCGCCTCCAAGTCGCCCTGTCCCCCGCCATTTCACTGCCCTGCTCCCAACTCACAACCCCCTATCTCATATACCTCTCCACCCCATCCCTCCATCTCATCCTCGGCCTCCCCCTCCCTCTTCCCCCCTCCACCTCACTCACATACACTCTCTTCGTCAGTCTTTCACCCTCCATCCTCTCCACATGGCCAAACCACCTCAGTGTGTTCCTCATAACGCTTCCTATCACATCCACATCCACACCACAACGCTCCTTTATATCCTCATTCGTCAGCCTGTCTCTCCACGTGACTCCACAGGCTCCTCTTAAATAACTCATTTCCACTGCTCTCACTCTTGACTTGTGTCCTTCTAACAATGTCCAAGCTTCACTTCCGTACGTTAGAGTTGGTATCACAATACTGTCATGTAGTAACTTTTTCACTTCCATGCTCACTTCCCTGTTTCTTATCACTGCTTTCAAGGAACCAGCAACCTTTCTTCCCTGCTGTACCCTTTCAAGCACTTCACCCTCCAAACCTCCATCCTTACTCATCACACTACCCAAATACTTAAACGTACTCACATTTTCCAATTCCTCACCATCCAACCTCACTGTACATTCACTAACTTCACCTCTCTCAAAGACCATTACTTTACTCTTCCCTACATTCACCTTTAGGTTCCGTTTCTTACACACTCTCTCAAACTCATCCACCAAACCTTGCAGCTCCCCTTCGTCTTCACTCAACAACACAGTATCATCTGCAAACAACAGTACAGGGAGTTTCCAAACACTATCCTCTCTCACCAGGGCCACTCCAACATCCACTACCCTACCTTGTACCTCTTTTATTACTCCATCCATGTACAGATTGAACAACCATGGAGACATGACACATCCCTGTTTCAAACCAACTCTCAAAGAGAAAAATTCACTTAGTTCACCATCCACAGGCACTGCAGCCTTCGCACCATCGTACATACTCTTCACAGCATTCAACAACTTCCCATCTACTCCATATATTCTTAACACTTTCCACAATCCTTGTCTATCC
Source organism: Coenobita brevimanus (assembly GCF_032717465.1). Classification (NCBI taxonomy): domain Eukaryota; kingdom Metazoa; phylum Arthropoda; class Malacostraca; order Decapoda; family Coenobitidae; genus Coenobita; species Coenobita brevimanus. Next base: position 41,517,608 of record NC_136966.1, read on the forward strand.
ACCCTGTCATATGCTTTCTCCAAATCCATGAAAGCCGCATACAACTTCTTTCCCTTCTCTAGAAACTTTTCCACTAAAGATCTAAGAATGAATATCTGATCTACACAACCTCTTCCCTTCCTAAAGCCTCCCTGTTCTTCTCCAACTAATTTCTCTGTTCTTTCTCTAACTCTGTCTATAAGTATCCTACCATACACTTTTCCTATTATACTAAGAAGACAAATGCCCCTATGATTACCACACACTTCTTTTTCCCCCTTTCCTTTGTACAAGGGAATAATTATACCTGACTTCCAATCCTCCGGGACTCTACCTTCCTCCCAGGCCAATCTGCACATCTTCCATATCCATTCTACTACTATCTCTCCCCCATGCTTCAGCATTTCGCCACACACTCCATCAATTCCTGGGGCTTTCCCCGATTTAACATTCTTCATTGCTTCCACAACTTCTATCCTACTGATTTCTTCCTGTCTTCTCACCTCCTCATAATCAGTAATCAGAAATTTGACACAATTTTCAATATTCTCCTCAGTATGACGCCTTTATATATAACTCTTGATGGTGCCAAACGGTAGGACTCTGTTTAGGACTCGCCATGAAGGATTTAGTCTTCATTAGCTTTAACAAAATGGAAAGACGTCATTATTTTATTATGTGCAGCACCGATGACTTACGAGGCAAAGGGAAGGCGCTGGGAAAGAATGAACCGGTAGAGGCAAACTGATCAATCCCTTCATTTGGAACAACATTCTCAGAGTTTACCTTGTCTGTTACCTGTTGATTAGTATGATGTTGGGAGGCCACGTAGCGAAGGGGTTAGACACTACTCATTCACCCGGAACTTTGTAGACAAGGTGATGGTTTTCCTATTATCGGTACTCCAGGAAGAAGAAGGGAGAAGGGCAGGGGGGAGGCATGAGAGGTGGAGACATTTAAAAGAAACTATCTGAAATTAAGATCTGTGTGTGTGTGTGTGTGTGTGTGTGTGTGTGGACAGGGGGGAAAAGTGAAAGGAAATAAGAGGAAAAAATAAAGAGAGGTGGAAGGAAGGTGAAAGGAAGAAAAAAAATGTGGGGAGAGAAAGAATAGGAAGGGAACGAGAGCATATGAGAGGGAGGAGGGACGCTTAATGTGAAGGAGTGAAGGGTAAGGTGACAGAGGGAAAAAATAAGGGAAGGAAGGGAAGAAGGGAAGGAAAAGGAGAAGGCGAAAAGGAGAAGGAAAAGGAAATAGGGAAAGGAGAGTAAAAGAGAATAAAGGAAGATGAAAGAGGGAAAAGAAGACGGGACAGGAAAAAAAGGAAGGAAAATGAATGTGAAGGAGAAGGGGAACAGGTGAATAGAAGGGATATTGCAGGGAATAGACGAGGAAGGGAAGTAGGGAAGGGATAGGGAAAGAAGACGATGATAGAAGCTAGAGGGGGAGGGAAATGGAGAGAAGGGAAGGAAGTTGACATTGAAAGTAATAGGCAGATAGAGAAGTAAGGGAGAGGAGATTAGTTGGGTGAAAGAAATGGAAGGGAGAATGGTGGATGAAAGAAAGGAAGGAAGCTGTGTTGAGTGAAAGGAGGGGATGGGGAAGGTAAAGGAAGGGGAGGGGCGGGTCACGGATGGAAAGGTGGGGGATGATGTTGGTGAGTAAGGAGTAGGAGTAGGAGAGGGGGAAGGTGTGGTGTTGAGTGAAGGTGGATGAGGTATTGAACGGGATGGGCAGAGGTATTGCTGAAAGAATGGGATTGTGTGGGACTAGGTGAAAGAATGGGAGGGAGAAGGGGTAGTGGTAGTTGAAAGAGGGGGTGGGGTGGTGTTGAAGGGAGGGAGGAGAGGCTGACGTTCAGAGAAGAGGGGGAGGGTTTGGGTGATAGAGGGGGAGGGAGGGGGAGAGGGTAACTGTGATTGAAAGAAGGGGTGATAAAGGAAGGAGGTGATGGTGGGTGAAAGAAGGTAATAGAGAGGGGGAGAGGGAGAGGGTAGTGATGTGTGAAAGAAGAGGAGGGGGAGATGAAGGGGTAGTGTTGTGTGAAAGCAGGGAAGGGGAAAATGAAGGGGTGGTGTGTGAAAGAAGCGGTGGGGGAGAGGGTAGTGATGTGTGAAAGAAGGAGAGGAGGAAATGTGACTGGGTGAAAGAAAGGAAGATGGAGGAAGTGGTGCTGAATGAAAGAAGAGGCGACTGAAGGAGATGAAAGATGAGTTATAGGCCATAGCAAGGAGAGTGGGTGGTACCAAAATCAAGAGGAAGGCGGGGAACGTGCAGAAGAGTGTGTATGGAAGTCAAAGGGGAAAAGGAAGAAGAAAGGAGGGGAAGGGCATGGAGAAAACAGGCGGTATATGAAAGGGACGGGGAGAGGGAAGACTTGGACCTGATAATAAGAGGAAGATGGAGGAGGTGAAAAGGAGGGGAGGAGAAAGAAGGATGAGGGAAGACGCGTGAGGAAGCTTGAATTAACATAGGGAAGGGAGAGAAGAAAAGGAGAAGGAATGAGGGAAACGGAGGAAAGGAAGAAAGGAGGGGCAGAAGGGAGAGAAGAAAAGGAGGGAGAAGAAAGAGGGAGTAATGAAGAAGAAAGGAAGATAAGGAAGGGAGAAGGGAGACGAGGAGTAGGGAGGAACAGAAAGAGAGAGGAAAGAATGGGGAGAATAGAGAAGGAAGAGAGGGACGGGAGGGAGAGAAGGGGGTGTAGGAAGGAGGATAGAGAATTAGGGAGAAGGGAGAGAAGAGGACGTACGAAAGAGGGAGATAAAAAGGGGAGGAAAGAGAACAAGAAGTAGGAAAAGGTAACGAGAAAGGAAGGGCGGAAGGGAAAGAAGAGAGACAGGGAGAATGACGAGGGAGGACAGAACGGAAAGCAAGGGATGGGAAAGAGAAAGGAGTGGAGAAAAGGGCGAGAGGCAGGGAGGA